>NC_085879.1:40390135-40402635 GCF_034702125.1 Engraulis encrasicolus | reverse complement strand
CAGCTGACTTTAAAGTGACAGACATGAGGCTGACAAGCCATGTGTTTTTGTTGCAGTTAGTATCTGTTTTATTTCACTGCACTATTGATAGCTTTAAATCTAGACTCAAGACAAAGCAGTTCTCAGAGGCTTTCCCCTAGCTTTAATTATATGTCATTCTTATTTTTATTTTTTACCATATGCTTTATCTTAATGTTTTACATTTTATTTGACTCTAATTTCTTTATTTCTTTCTTGTTTCCTTTCTTTTTGCATTTGTTTTTTGTGAATCACATTTAGTTGCACCTGTGTATGAAATGCGCTATACAAATAAACTTGCCTTGCCTTGCCTTGCCTTGCCTTGCCTTGCCTTGCCTTGCCTTGCCTTGCCTTGCCTTGCCTTGCCTTGCCTTGCCTTGCCTTGCCTTGCCTTGCCTTCTCTGGATGTCTAAGACTTTCCAGATGCAAGGAAAATGACTGAATGAGAATGCTGTGCATTCAGAGCTATTCAAGGCCATTTGTTGTTCACTAACCACCCGGGATGATTAAGGCTGTCAGAAGGAAAATGAGCTATCGGTGCATCGAAATGACAACTCATTATGAATTGTCTCGTTCAAAAATAAAAAGAGATGTCAAAGGGAATTGCTTACTAAAACCTACAAAAATGGTTTATGTTGTCACAATGAAAATAGGATATCATTGTCAGGTCCATGTCAGAGAACGATAGTGAAGCTATCATGCATTTTATGTCATCGCATGAGAAAGTTTGAGGAAGTGAAGTTGAATTGAGTTCATTGCACAGGAGTGTTTAAGTGCCAGTTCTGTCTGAGACCAGCAGCGACTTTCATTGCTCTTTTCGTAGAAGATTTTTACCCACAGCCAGGTGAACCATTCACAGAACTGTAAAAAGGTTATTCCTCCATTGCAAGGCAAGACAGACTATAATAAGGAATGTGTAATCTGGGCTTGCACCTGTAACTGAGGTCTTCCTGCGCAGTTCGCCACTCAGAGCTCAAACCCGCCACCTCCTCCTAAGTAAACGCATCAGTTCAAGCATGGGAGGCACAGCATGATCAAAAATACTGAATGAGAGTAAGATATCGTAAAACACGCCCACTCAATGCAAAAGCGTGTGCTCAAGTTGGGTCTCCTAAGGGGGCGTTGTCCCCTACTTCTTCTTCTCTTTTTGAGGTGTTTGCGCAAGACGTGCGCTACCGCCATCTACAGCGCTAAGGGGACTTCATTGATTCTCAACCTCAGGACTCCGAAGGTCTCTTAACCGAAGGTCTCCTAAGGGGGCGTTCACCCGACATAAAGTGGATACCGGAAAAGAAACAAAATGACGCTTCTTGTTAGATCCACTTTCTTTGGCATGATACTGCGGAGGTAAAGACTAAAGGACCAGTACAATAGCTCAGCGCTACCAATACTGTATGAGGCTTGGGACGGTACTTATGTCCCACGCCACACTCTGCTTGTAGTTGACCTCCATTACACACCATAGACAAAGACACCATGCTAAGCCCATCCTAATTACTTGCTACACAGATTCAAAACGACACAAGGTTCATGGCCCAGCTATGAGTATCTCCTATGGTGCAAGGCAAGGCCAACCAGGCAGGCAAAACAATCTGTGGCCTGGCTTAGTTTGCTATGCTAATAATCTGCTTCTGGCTGCTCGTCAGAGTGAGATAAAGTGGTCTGCACACTGGGCATGAGCTCCAAAATATATATAATTTATTTCACTACATACTGCAACGTTTCGATCCACAAGTGGGATATTCCCCAGTGGAATATTCCGTTATCACACTGTCTACCGCTTTTGTCTGGCACCTTGATCATTGTCTTTGTGGATGTGCGCACCCCAACTGTCCAAACGCTCTTGTTAGAGACACATCATAAGATAAACTGGGTGGCAGGCAGGAGCAAAGAGTCCATGAAAGCAAGCCACCGAACTAGCACGCTGATGTTGGTTATGCTCCCAAAGGCATTGCACAGTGGTATTGCACGGCTCCTCTTGAGCAGTTTCATACTGCCCGCTAATATTTTATTCATCCCATCGCATAAAAGAGCTGTACTTTCTTCTACGTGAGTGAGTCTATCTAGGGCTCTCCCACTACCATCCATCACCACACATTGCTTTCTCTCCCCTCAGTTCACCACATGACTCCACTACTGGTTTGGGGTGCGTTTCTCAAAATCATAGTTGCTAACTAGATTAGCTACTTTCTTGTTTTCAATGCATTTTCCAATTGGCAACTACCGAAGTTGCTAACAGGCTAACAACTTCTCCTTTGAGAAATGCACCCCTGCTGTGCCCTGTTCCCCATTTGCTTAGTTTGTCAGTCAGTCTCACAAAATCTCAAAGGCTTTGTCCTACTGAGGGCTGCCCCCTTGAACGGGTGAGGCATAAATGCAATTTCGTTGTGTGCAGTGTTCACTTGTGTGCTGTGGAGTGCTTTGTCACAATGAGTTGGAGTTGGAGTTTCCCAATTGGGCTTTCATTTTCTTTCACTTTTTCACTAATAAAAATCTGATAATGCAGTATCCCAATGTGTGCCTCGTAGGAGTTAGTGCAGACCGATTGTGCCACGGAGGATGCTGTGTCCATGCGTGCACTTGTCCAGTGAGGGCACCACATCAATAAGGCATACCTTACGTGCACTTGTCCAGTGAGGGCACCACATCAATAAGGCATACCTTATGACAGAAGAGGCTAATGGCTTATGTAAAACAGTTCCAAGGTTCCAAAGTGTGTTCCGTCAATGACACTTCTGGAACATTGTGGGGGAAAATGTGCTAGAATATTGTAGGCTTTTTACGACACACATTTTCTCTCTCTCCTCTCTCTCTCTCTCTCTCTCTCTCTCTCTCTCTCTCTCTCTCTCTCTCTCTCTCTCTCTCTCTCTCTCTCTCTCTCTCTCTCTCTCTCTCTCTCTCTCTCTCTCTCTCTCTCTCTCTCTCTCTCTCTCTCTCTCTCTCTCTCTCAGCATCATTATCCTTGGGTCAAGACGGATAACTCAAATGAATAGCGGGTCTCTGACCTTGACGGCTAGTTGACCTTGACCTGACACTGCTGTCGAATATGTTGATCTTCTTTTGCGTAACATGATGAACACATATCTTAATCGAAGTGTCTTCAGCTATACTCGACTATCCTCAGCATTTTTGGTTGTCTATCCCAGTGTTTCTCAACAGGGGTGCCGGGGCACCCTGGGGTGCCGCGGGGCCCCCCTCAGGGGTGCCGCAGAAACGTGGCTGAGAAATAAATTATGTACTGTGATACATATTTGTCTAAATTGATAAGTTAATGCTAGTCAGTGGAATCTTTCATCTGCCAGTTACGCACAATAAAGTAAATATAGGTCGCCCCAATCAGCTGCAAATTCGAACGTAGATCGCGTGACGTCTCCAAATGTGTTACTTTTCTAAGCTTTTTTGGTATCGGATGCGATGCCATGTTACGGCTTGTTGGTTTGGGGTCCTTGACATTTTTAATTAATTGAAAGGGTGCCTCGCCTAAAAAAAGGTTGAGAACCACTGGTCTCTCCCCTCTTGGCAGGCTCCCCCTTCGTCACCCTCCTGTTACATAACAGCTTATGTCTTTCTCTGACTCTGTCTTCCTTTTTAGCACCATCATTGCCCTTGGTCAAGACAGCTATCCCTGATGAAGTTCAGTGCGTTTCTATCCTTGATTGCTAGTTAGCCCCTGCTACTGCCACATAATCTGGCTCTATGTGGGTTGTTATTTTGCCCCAAGTAGTGAAAAGTCACTCTTTCTATAAATCTTTCTATAAATCTTCTTGGATTTTCCTGGATAGCATGACAGACGACAAACATTTTTCCCCAAGTGTCATCAACCATCAAAGGAGGATCACTGGAGCAACTCAGACTTTCCAAAAGTGCAAGACTAACGTTTGGATATGGCATATTTATCAATGTAGTTATGCCCCTTCACTGCTTGATCCTAAGTCCTTCCCATTGACACACCAGGTGAACAGGAGCACAGAGGAGCTGCTGCGTTTTCAACCATTGTTAGAATTTGTTCAATTTTTGGCCCTACTGTTTCAGCTCGGGTCATTTGCCACTCCTTCCCCATCTCTCTCACCCCACTCGTTTCATGTCCCTCTCACACTGTCCCATCACAAATAAATGTGATGCTAACCCAGTACGTAGATTAAAACTGCAAGAATTACACCCAAGAGTGCAGCTATTTTTTTTAAACTAAATATGAACTTTGCTGTTTGCACCCTAAGACTGTAAGAAACAGTGGAGAGTTGAGCGCACTTTCTAAAAAAAGACTATCACAAATAAAGGAATAAAAAGAACTAAGAAGAATCTCCAAAAAAAAACAACAACATTTTTTGTCTCTTGCCATGTTGCAGGCTCACGCCTCCTGTTACATCACGGTGAAGCCCGAGTGCAGCATGGGCCGCCTCCACAAGATGATGCTCCACCCGTCCTGCGTGAGCATCTGGTCCCGTAACTTCAGCAAGATGCACCTCTTCAGGATCTCCGAGAACTCCCAGAGCGAGCTGGGTAAGCCACCCCCCAGCCCCTGCAGGATGGACTGAAATAAAAAAAAGGAAAAGAAAGGAATAAAGGGGGGAAGGGTGGGTGGAGGAATAAAAGGATGGAGGAACAAGGGTCAAAGAGGAGGAGTGAGGGAGGGTGAAGGTGCAGAGAATGGAGGTTGAGCTAATTAGGGAGAGAATGAAAGAGATGGATGAATAGAAAGTGTGCATTCCAATATGCGACCTTGCGTCCTCCACTTGTGCTTATGGCCTCACGTTTTGCTGATGCCCCACCTCTGTGGAAAAACTAATCTAGTTTCCCCGCTGTCAGCCTAGCCACATTTTTTTTTCATATTCTTAATTTACCATTCTGTTTGAAAATGAGAAAATGACTTTACAATTGAGGTTTTGGGAGATATTTAATTAAATATAATGCTGTTGTCAGTGATGTCATCACGATGTATTGCTTCCTGGTACGAGGCCACAAGCACAAGTGGAGAACGCAAGGTCGCATATTGGAACGCACACATAGACATAAAAGGCAAGATGGGGTGGTAGAGGAGGAGCCAATGGATGGACACACACATAGAACGGAAGGAGGAAAAGAATGAAGTGAAAAAGAAGGGATGCCAGAGGTGGAGAGCAATTGAAGGGCAAACGATCAGGAGTGAGTAATTGAAGGATAGGTTCAAAGCAAACACTGCCTCGTATAGGACCGTATACATTAACCAAGAGCAATCGTGGGCAGCACAGTATATCACCAGCGTAGATCAATAAGTTGAGCCCCTCGGTGCAAGAAAGCAGCTAAGCTATGGATTAACTTAGTCACTGACCCCGGGGATCCTTGGTGAGGGATTCATCTTTTTCCCACATCCTTCAGACAGCTGCTTTGCAGTCAAGCTGTATAAAGGCTCAAAGTAGAAGATCAATTACTCTAGCTGTCATACAGAGTCAGAGTTTTTTACTGCAGTGGAGAAATTAGACTTAATTGTGTAAAAGTCATTCGATGGTTATAGTTATTGCAGAGTGTGAATTTCAGACTCCTTATTTGGTAGTACAATCTTTTCATGTTAATGCTTTACATTTGTGAATATATTTGTACTATAGACGGATGTACACTAGACAGGCCGCGCCCTCCTAGTGACGCAACATCTTCAGTGTTCTGTCTCGTCAGGCCAAATATCGTTTCTGAGCTCCGGAATAATCGGGAACTCCTCCCACATTTTCAGGTAGCAAACAACCGGTAGAAAATCAAGGGAGGTGGGTCAATCATGGCGTTTGGGAAATTTAAATTGTTATGCTGTTGGTCAGACCAAGTCTCGAAGAGACTGATGATAATCAGGCTAGATGTATACAGTCTTTGTTGGTACCTGCTATTTTTTTGTCTTTGGGGGTTACATTGATGGTAGGCTGCTGCACCCTCACACCCCTCTAATTTCAGCCATAATAAGTTCATTCCAATTCATTCTGTTTTTGTTTTTGTTTTCTTCAGATAATCTGGATGATGTTGACTCTGTGACTCCTGTGACATCTAAAGACAACCAATCCACTACGCCCACAGACACAGGTTACTTGCTTACTGATACTTACATAAAGTATATATAGTATAGTATAGTAGGCCCTTTATTATCCCGCCATGGGGAAATTCATTTGTTGCAGCAGTAACATACAGTACAGATTGTGCAAAAACAGTAGACGGCATACATACAACACAGGACCAGGAGGTTAAAAAGTATATATAAGATGGATAAAAATAGAGATGTTAAAGAAAACTAGAAATGCATTCTCACAGAAAATGCTGGAAGCGGGCTTGCCTTTTGGGGCAGAGATGAAACAAAGTACTATTGAGAAAACAAAGCTAAAAGAAATCTTGGAAAAACTCCATCCACCCAGTCAGAAGTTATGGGCCAAACAATTCAGCCATCTTGGATTCAGCCATCTTGAAAGTGTTGTAGCTCTGCGTTTTGGGGATATACTAAATGACATACATGGTATTTAAGTTGGCTAAGGAACACTGCATATGATATAATTTTGAAAATCAACATGGCTTCGAGCGGGATTAGAACTCACAACCTCCATATCCGTAATCCAACCCCTTTGCCATTGATATTAAATGACATACAATACATGATATTTGAAGTTGGCTAAGGAACACTGCATATGATATCATTTTGAAAATCAACATGGCTTCGACTGGGGTTCGAACCTCCAACCCCCATATCCCTATTTCAGCACATTTGCCATTCATACTAAATTACATACATGGCATTTTAAGTTGGCCAAGGAACACTGCATATGATATAATTTTGAAAATCAACATGGCTTTGACTGGGATTCGAACCCCCAACCTCCATATCTGTAATCAAGCACATTTGCCATGCATACTAAATGACATACATGGCATTTTAAGTTGGCCAAGGAACACTGCATATGATATAATTTTGAAAATCAACATGGCTTTGACTGGGTTTCGAACCCCCAACCTCAATATCTGTAATTCAGCACATTTGCCATCCATACTAAATGATATACATGGCATTTTAAGTCGGCCAAGGAACGCGGCATATGATATAATTTAGAAAATCAACATGGCTTCGGGTGGGATTCGAACTCTCAACCTCCATCTCTCTAATGCAGCAGCATGCATTACCACTAAGCCAAGCAGCTAATTGTCATGCATAGTCCAGCAAGACTATATTAGATTGCATTGCAGAGCTGAACAATACACTTCTAGAATGCTTGCTCGCACCTGCTCGTTAAGAATAGAATCTTGAGACAGTGACAGTTGAAATGGAACTCTTCACTGGCTGCACCTGTTGTGATTGACTGAAAGACAGTTATTATTGAGCTCTAAACTGGGGAGAAAATGAGAATGAGTTTTTTGTCTTTACAACATCGTTGAACAAGTTTATAGGTTAAATTTTTCAGGCACAAATGGACCTCCGTGTGGGACATGCGCTGATCTCTTGAAAAATGCACTTTTCCAAAGACTGGGATTCTCCATAGAGCCAGGTCTGTTTTTTTTTACAAACCTGCCATTTAAAAAGTATTGGGAGTTGGGAGATGAAACTTTCACAATTTGGAGACATCCCATAGAGCTCGCTAACAACGCGTCAACTAAACTTCTAGGTGAAAGTGTTGATGTTTTATGACCGAAAAAGCCTCCTACACTCTAATCTTTAGAGTGGCAGAACTTTGGTTCATGGAGGTTCCACCACTGTTTTCAATGGAGACCCAGGCTTTCACAAAATCGCCAAAAACGGGAAAACGACAAGAGACACGGAGAAGCCTATAACTATACGCGATCTCCAAGCCGAGCCGGTCGTTTTAGTGTTTGAACGGTGTCTCTATCTCGAAAGGCCTAGGAGGAGATCCATTTTCTATTTTTACTGCCCCTGCACAAGACCAAGATATAATAAGAAACAGGACTTAGAGATTACTATAATCGGGCCTTGCTCTGCAAGAGCTCTGCTCTTGCTCCGCAAGCCCGCTTAATAAATATATCTCTGTTAAAAACAACAAGTACATTTAGTAAAATTAAAAGTGAAAGTGCAAGTGCATTTGTAAAAAGTGCTTTAGCAGCTCCATAAAAAGGCGCACTAAATGATGATGGAAAATGTGATGTGTGTGTGACACCTACAGTACCTCTACTATCCAAAAACTGTAAACCCTTAAAAAATACTCATTGCCATTGTTTGCATTGAGAAAAGTGATTTTTCACCTTTTGTCTTCATTTCACAGGGAAGCAGACATTGAAAGTTTTCGATGGCGACGATGCAGTAAAGCGTAACCAGTTTCGCTTGGTGTCCATTCCACGAATTACCAAGAACGAGGAAGTGGTGGTGAGAGAGAGTTTGGTTCTGTGTGTGTGTGTGTGTGTGTGTGTGTGTGTGTGTGTGTGTGTGTGTGTGTGTGTGTGTGTGTGTGTGTGTGTGTGTGTGTGTGTGTGTGTGTGTGTGTGTGTGTGTGTGTGTGTGTGTGTGTGTGTGTGTGTGTGTGTGTGTGTCCCACCGACAGTACTAGACAACACACTGTAATTCCTAGTCAGGACAGCAGTCTCCTCACAGTATCCAGACAAAACATTGTACACAGTGTTTATAAAACATGTCTCATCATACTTCACTACGGTAAACTACTATGAGTGTTGCATAAGACGGATGACTGGGTTGGTGTCAAATTGAGTTATTTTTATTCCGCTTACTAACACTAGCCGAGGGCCATTTCTCCCCTTTGCCTGACAAATATTTTCCACTTATTTTATGGAAATACTTGTATGGATGGAAATAGCTTTTGTTTGACAAGTAGTCTCAATTTCAAAGATTTCATAATGGAATGAAACATGCAACCGTGGAAAATATGGGAACGAGGTGGAACAGAACAGGTTCGGTTAGGGTTTCACACTGAATCCATGACACACACACACACACACACACACACACACACACATACACAGACACACACGCACAGACACACACACGCACACGCACACGCACACGCATACGCATACGCATACGCATTCGCATACGCACGCACACGCACGCACGCACACAGAGACACACACACACACACATACACACACACACAATCTCCTCCTCCCCCCCCCATTCTCTGAAGCTGTGCTGTGTCTGTGTTGTCCAGGAGACGTCCCTGCGGGCCTACTACCTGCCAGATGAGGCCCAGGACTATGAGCTTCAGCTGCAGGTGCAGAACCAGACTCAGACCCAAAGCCCTACCCAGACGCAGACCCAGATGCAGATGCAGACGCAGCCAGCGCTCCTCACCGACGACATCATCAACCGCAACGGCACGGCCGATGACAAGGCCGTCTTCAAGGACTTTGCGCCCGACGGCTGGCTGCTGCGCGCCAAGACAAGAGACTCGGAGGTTCTCAAGATCTACACAGGCTGGCCCAAGTACGTCACAAGCACTTTTTTTCCATCAGATTTTGAAACGATTTTACTTTTTTTTTTTTTTTTTAAAGGAATACAAGGTGGGGAAAACTGTTAATTTAAGTCAGACAATACTTAAATGAGTCATTAGTAAGCGAACGGTGACTCTCCCGACCACATTCACAGACCACTGTCAGGAATTCCCACTTGTAACTTTTGACTTGTCGACCCAAATGAGTGTTGTGTATGGGGGGGGGAACTTGACTTAAAATACTGCAGGAGATATATTCACATTTGTATTGACGGTTGGTATTCTGGGATGAAAAACATTCAAACGGTTAGGGGAGATAAACATATATTTTTATAAAGTTGTAGATTTTGGGATAGGCATGTTTGCGGGCACCTTGCAAACTCAACCCGCAGAGAACGACTTTAAGTCAAATTATTATTATTATTTTTTTTGTGATATAGAATGTGTCTGGGTTTTTTTTTCTTTTCTTTCGCTGTTCCACCTCTGCCAAATTAATTTGGTTAAAGCAACAAAATTGGTATTATAGCCATCATCAGTTGTGTTGCATAAACATTTAATGTGCATTGCTTTATATCTTTGATGGAAAAAGATATGGTTAAGTGACAAAAATAGGGTACATGAAGTAGAGATGGCCTTAGTTGTGTTGCCAAACGACAGAGTCTGCAGAAACCTTGGCCACAACCACAGTGAGCATGCTTCCACAGAAAATGGTTTTTAATTGTGACATTTGAGGTCTGTGCCCCTTGATACACAGTGAGCATGCTTCCACAGAAAAGGGTTTTTAATTGTGACATTTGAGGTCTGTGCCCCTTGATACACAGTGAGCATGCTTCCACAGAAAAGGGTTTTTAATTGTGACATTTGAGGTCTGTGCCCCTTGATACATTTCACAACTTCAAAAACTCGGTCTGTGGGAGTGTACTGATGTTGAGAGCATTGTTTCTCTGTTGATTGCCTTACCAAACTGTTCCAGCACCCCGACTTACATGAAGGTGTACTCACTACATTACATTTCACTTAGCTGACGCTTTCATTTGTTCAAAGCGACTTACAACTACTGCTACTGTCTTGCTCAAGGGCACTTCAGCCCTGGATGGAGGTGTAGGGAGAGGTCAAGGGGGATTCAAACCGGCAACCCCTAGATTGAAAGACCATTTCTCTAACCACTAGGCCATGACTGCCCCTGTACTATATGTGCATGCCGTATCCATCCATACTTTTATTGCACTATCGACCTTGTATGGAAAATGTGACCTTAAGTCCTTAAATGCATTAAGATAGGATGTAGCCAATAAGTACCCATCTCCTGATATAATTGCTAAGTGGTTTCTCGAGTCCATTAGAACAGGGTGTGACCCAAACACATTTTGTGTGGTATACCTTTCCAGTGCATCCTTTCCATCATTTAAGGTGAGTTCAGGCAGACAGAGAACTGTGCCGGTGCCCGTTCTAGCGCCTAACCTTAAACCCACCAGTGTGTTCACATTTCATGTGGCATTCCTTTCCAGTACATCCTGTCCATCATTTAGAGACATTCACTACACTTACAGTAAGATTTATTTTAATTCCGAATTAATAATTCAGAATTAAATAGGTCCACCGAGTTCCCTTTGATCTTTCATTTAATTCCGAATTAAGAGGTGTTTACATGGCGTTTTCAAAGCGGAATTAAGATTTATTCAGTCAGTTAATTCTGAATTAAATGCCTCATGTAAACGTAGCAAGTGATGAATGTAAGAGCTAAGACTGCCTAGAGCTTAGCATGAAAGCCAAACGCTGGGCCAAATGAGCCTTAATGGGTTTCCTCCTGCTTTATGTATTAAGCACATGCTAAGGAAACTTGAGTACCAGAGGTTGCTTTAGACGGCCAAATGCAAAACTATAAATCCACACAATAGTGAGATCTCCAGAGGTGTCCTGCCATTCATTCATTTTTTCCAGTTCCGAATAAAAACCCAACACTCCCCATCCAACACTACACTTCAAGAGGTGGGTGCTGGTTTGAGGAAGGAAAAAAAAGAATTAGGAGGCTTTATACTTGTTTATTTATTTATTTAACGGCTTTAAGCAGCTACCACTTCAGCATTTTTCTCCAAACAAAGTGTACGTTTCCAAGCGTCGTGGGCCAGCGGAGAGATATAAGCGGCTGATGTAGAGCCCCCTTAGCGGAGAGATATAAGCGGCTGATGTAGAGCCCCCTTAGAGTGTTTACGGTTCCTGCCACCGGCTTCCTGGGCCAGTGTATAAAGGCCGTCAAACACACACACACACACACTTGGCCTGATTGATGCCATGATTGTGGTTGTGCGAGTCGAGTCCTGTCGCCAAGGAGATGGAGTCACGTTGCCTTGACTGCTTACCAGGAGGGGAGAGACAGGGAAGCCGATTTGGCGAGACAAAAGGGATCCGTTTTCCCGGGCCCAGGAGAAGTGGGGCCCAGAATTTGGTCTCTGTTAAGTGTTAACACTGTATGCATTAAATGGGGGGCCTTTTTACATGACTTTGTCCTGGGCCCAGCCAAAGCTGTCAGCAACCCTGGGAGGAGAGATTGGGTGAGCCAAGGCAACGGAGCAGAGACCGCGGTCCTCGTCGTGATGGGAAAGAATGCTTCCTGCCCGGCGCAGCCAGCCGCTCAACCAATCTCCCGTCACCCTCGTTTATCAGCTCCGCAATGAAATTCACAGACTATTTATGGACGACGTATTAAAGACATATCTCCAATTATAGATGGCTTGGAAGGCTTTGCCGCGCCAATAAAACGCTAGGCTACCTACAGGCGCACCGCTGTGAGCCGGGCCGCTGCATTTTTCTAGTCCAAGAGTTTATGTTTAACTTGAAAGTCGTGACGTTATGTACGGTACATGAGGGTTTCTGCTGAGGCTTTTTTTTTTGTTTTTTTTGTTTTCACGAGTGTCTTTGAATTACACTGCACGTTACTTGGAAAGGACCCCACAGCGGCGCATATATAAAAAGGAGCTGTCAGGCTTGGAATGACATCTCTCTCTCTCTCCCTTTATAGCAAGTGCACTGCAGGGACCTGTTAAATCAAGTGACTCAGTCCTCGCCGGGGCTACCAGTTAATGACCT
>NC_085879.1:40382635-40387635 GCF_034702125.1 Engraulis encrasicolus | reverse complement strand
TAGCATCCACCGTACAGTATGTAGAGTAACCGCAGAAATACACCAGCGGCGATGCGATTCAAGCGACAGAGTGCAGCAACAAGCGATACGAGCGATTGAGGAGACTAGAGTATGTCCGTACAGGCAGAAGGCAAAGCATTCAATCATTCTCATTGGCTTAGGTCACTGACCTCTATACAGTCATTGGCTGTCGCGGCTTGTCGCCGAACCGCGTCATAGAAAGTTGAAAAGATTTCAACTTCAAATTGTCGCGCTCGTCGCGCAAATCGCTCTAGTCTCCAGAATCGCTTTTGTCACGCGACTCAATACAAAGTCAATTACTTCCGTCGCTCGACTCGCTCAGATCGCCGCTGGTGTATTTCTGCGGTAATGGTGCCATTGTTTTTTTTCTTTTGTCCCTGTAGGATGAAAGCCCAGATGACTTCAACCTTGTGGAGGTCTTAATGGGCAGTAAACAAGGTAGGAAAAACAGGCTCTTTTGCCACCAAATGCAGCACATACCAGCAAACATACCAGATTAATACTGCCCTTCAAAGGATATTGCATTATACTCCACAGTGGTATTACTGCAAGGACTTTAAATTGCTGTGGTGAACCATCTGATCTGTAGGGTTGGGGACGTGTTTTTGTGTTAGTCACCAGAACAAGTCATCCATGATGCAATAATTTCCATTACATAGAGTATCTGCACTTGCACAATATTTTAAATTAACAGTGGTCTGTATGTGATACTGTGGGGTATTTTTTTGTGTATGTGTGTCTGCACGTCTGTGTCTGTCTGTCTGTCTGTCTGCCCCTCTCTCTCTCTCTCTCTCTCTCTCTCTCTCTCTCTCTCTCTCTCTCCCTCTGCCTCTGTGTGCGCGTCTCTGTGGTTTGAGTTTGCATGATACTGAGCCGCCTTGTCTCTCCTCCTCCACAGTTCAGAGGCAGGTCCTGACCAGTCAGGAGCTTCTGCTGGAGAAACTGCAGGAGATAAGGAAGGTATGAGATGAGATGAGCTGCCTGACCTCCCACTGAGGAGTCCCTGTGTGTGTGTGTGCGTGCGTGTGTGTGTGTGTGTGTGTGTGCGTGCGTGCACTGACCTGACTAAGTCTTACAGCTGTATGCATACACACACCAAAGTTGCATTTTTGTTAAAAATGTGTATATTCCTTTGTATTGTGTGGCTGTGTGTTTGTATATACCGGTATATGACTCTCTTGTGGTTTTGTACAACTCTGCTTTCTCAGTATATCCACGTCATCTGTTTCAGGATGTGCGCATGTCTGGTGTTTTGTCTTGTCTGAGGGCCTTTTGTACGTAGCCTATGACTCAATGTGACACTCTACTTTCAACATCCTATATCTTTTAAATTCCATTACCTATGAGTAGAGAAGGGCAAACAATCCACACTTCAAGTCTGTGCAAAATAAATGGCTTTACTGATGGTGCTAATGTTCGTCACTAGGACTTAAGATTTATTTTCTAGCAACACAACACCTACATGCAAGGACTTAACAGGAATGCAGCAAAAAAACATTATTCCTGTTGCACTGTTAAATGAGATTCTTTCTTTTGTCACATCATAATAGACTGTGCTGTGGTATATTGACTCCTGGGATGTGAATTGTGAAAACCAACAAAATTGTTAAAAGAAATAGCATTTCCCACATGCATAGAAATTCAGTGAAAGAACAACATGCAGTGCAACATGCAGTGAAATTTGAGTTGATCGCCCGTAGGCCTACTATGTGGTGTGTGTGTGTGTGTGTGTGTGTGTGTGTGTGTGTGTGTGTGTGTGTGTGTGTGTGTGTGTGTGTGTGTGTGTGTGTGTGTGTGTGTGTGTGTGTGTGCGTGCGTGCGTGCGTGCGTGCGTGCGTGCGTGCGTGCGTGCGTGCGTGCGTGCGTGCGTGCGTGCGTGAGTGTATGGGAGTTGCATGGGGTTCGTCTGGGCAAAGTGATTGGGTTGACCTGCTCACAATAATGTATGGTAGTGTTAGACAATATTATCAAAGCAGATATGTGTATGTGTGTAGAGTTACATCATGTGTATGTACAGTAAGTGCGCTGCATATGTGGGTGTATATACTATACTGGGTAACACTTTACAATAAGGGTACATGAACGATATTGGAATTATGTTGGAAGTAATGTATGATTTATGGTAAATTAACACATGACTTCTGTATGCAGTGATGGTTAATAATACTAGTAATGAGAAGGGAGTCCTGCTTGGAATCATAATGATCCACTATTAAATAATTGTGCAAATCAAAGGTGAATTCATGGTGTGAGTTCCAAGTGTTAATATATCATGTATTAACTAGGGCTGGGTTAAAAAGATCGAATCGCGATCCAATATCGATTCACGTTCGAAAAGGGCAATATCGATTCACAACTTTGTGGATCGAACTTTTGAAGATCATTATAGGCACTATTTTCTCAAACACATCCTGTAGCTCTCTTCCACAGTTGCCCACTTATTTCTCACATACCAAGGTATTTCATGCTTGTGTGGCCATCAAAGGCTGAGATGTTTAGGTTTTTGTAGTCGGTCTTAGAACTCTAGGCGTAAATGGGTTAAAATAGGCCTGTCACGATAACAATTTTTGCCAGACGATAACGATAACAAGAAATTATTGCGATAATCGATAATATTGTCTCTCTCGCCATTTTCAAACAATATAATGTGCAATAAAAAACACTGCTATGCAAGGTGCGGCCTCCTTCTTGAAACATTGAATGTAACATTTGGGCCAGCAGACTCAGAGGTTTAAATAATTAAGATTGACGCCTGCTCCAAGAAGAAATGTGTCAAACAATATAATGACGTAAAAATGCAATAAAAATGTGACTACACCCCTTCACATTTTTAAAGCATCACGGCGGGGGATATATATATGTTTTTAAATACATCCCCATGGAGCACAATAGGCTCTAAATAGGCTTTTTTGTATTTATTATTAAGGTAAGTTATATAGTCTTTCTTTAACATTTTCTGTTATTTATCTTTCTCAAGCACACTGAATGGCTTATAGGCCTATCCATGGTGTGATGTAAAATAACCTACTGATGGGGTATTGTTAATTCACAAATTATTACTTAGACAGCTTATTTCAAACAAATGCACGTTGTTACTAGCTAATTGTCAGTCAAAACCCAAATCAGCCCTGTTAAAGGCATTTCAACATAAGCAAAAAGCAAAAGAGCATGAACAGATGCACAAGTTCCAGCTCTCTATCTCTCTATCTCTCTCTCTCTCTCTGATACCCTCGACTGGAAGAAGTTGCAATTATGCGCACTTTAAAGTCCTTTATGAACGCCCATACATTGATTCTTGTGAGTTATGAGTCGCCATGCCTCTATTTCTCCTGTAGCGCGCTCAACCGTTCACATTCTCCTGGTGTGACAGATTTAAATCCACAAATCTTATCTTCATGATTTGCTTGCGGACTGCCTACTCATATTGTTAGGTCTAAATACACAAGAAATATAGCGAAAATCACAAAAAGAACAGACAACGAACGTCGGGGTAGGAGGTGCATTGAAATAATAGTGGAAACTCGGCAAGGTTTAAAATACCAGCCTCAGAGCAAGTTTGTCGCGACGGCAACACTATTTCATGTTTGCACAAACACGTCTTCGTCGTGGATATTGGGTTGCTGCGCATGTTTCAAAATGAACATTTGCCTCCGTGTTGGAGCTGTTCATTCCCCTCTCTGAGGAACGTTGCAGATGCGCTGACTGAGACTGGAAGAATATTGCGCTCCTAGTCTCTAGCGCTGATTCTTTGTCGAGGCTTATAAGCGACGCGCGGGAACACCAGCGTTCTATTTCAAAGACGCAAGTAGCCAGATCAATGCACTTTTTTCCAACCAGAACTGCACTACACCAACATTTAAGCGTCATTGCGCTGTGTTGGCCTATAACGCGCCATCAGTAGTCTTACGGCTACGAGAAAGGGAGAGAGGGAAAACAAAACATCACGCAAATAACTTATCGTTACTTATCGGGGCCAGAAAAGTGATCGTTCTTGTAAAAAGTTATCGTCCGATTTATTGACTTATCGTATATCGTGACAGGCTTAGGTTAAAATGACAGCCCCAGCAATACAAAAGATCGATATCGAATTGAACCGAATCGGATCGTGGATCGAATCGGATCGCAACCTTCTGGATCGGAATCAAATCGATTCAGGAAATTTGGATCGATTCCCAGCCCTAGTATTAACACTGCTGGCTGAGTATGTGCTGTGAGTGTGCACGCTTCCTAAAGCTCCTGTGTGTCCTCCCTGTCTGCAGGTGTCTCTTCGGCAGATGAACCAGACGCGGTTCTACCTTGTGGAGAACCGTAACCGTGTTCCCCAGGTGAACCTGCTGCTGGGGGGGCTGCCCTTACAGCTGGACCGGGAGGAGTACCTCCAGCAGCTGCAGACTCACCTGGAGATCAAGAGTGAGTCTACCGCATGCTCTCTCTCTTTTAAAAAAATCTCTCTCTCTCTCTCTCTCTCTCTCTCTCTCTCTCTCTCTCTGTATGTATATGTATGTACACTATTTGTATATACGTGTGTGTATATACGTATATATATATTGGGGCTTCTGTCTGTACTCATGGGACAGTATAGATTCGACAGGAAGAGAGTTGGAGAGACGGATATGGGGTAGCGTTGGGAAATTACCCAGGCCAGGTTTGAACCTTTACGAGATCTTTTCAGAGGGGTCCAGTCAAGGTGGGAGACTGTTTGACTGTTTGTCAAGATGGCCGCCCGCCTTAACGATAAACTTCTGTGGGGAAACCCTGATCTTCCCTGCTCTGCAATCGAAGAGAATACGAGTTGATGTCATGACGACACTGTGTTTACCCTGCCAGGCGAAGGGTCTCTCTGTTTTATTGGTCGACGTCTGGTTTGCTTCTCTGCAGTCGTGTCACAGGTTTTACTAGATGAGCTGGGGGTTACAAGGCACCAGCTACTATAATCCTGATGGCAGGACCATGGAAAGAACTCTTAAAAAGTTTTCCCC
>NC_085879.1:40355135-40377635 GCF_034702125.1 Engraulis encrasicolus | reverse complement strand
TAAAGTCTGAACTCGGATTCTAGTGTTTATATCCTATGGTTCCCACACCATCCCTCTCCACTCCAAGAATGCTTTCTTCCCTTTTTTCCCGGAAGAAGATGCTTATTGGGACACCAGTCAACCACATTCCATATTACCAACTATAGTCATATTCCAACCATATTGAATGCAACATTAAAAATAACATGTTTATAGACCCATCCAATTTATTTGACATCTGTTTTTAGCAGTCAAGTTTGGTGGTCTTGAGAGACCTTGTCTTGACCCTCTTTTGCCCTAGAACTCATCTCCGGTCACTGGGGGACAACTCTATGTGCCCTGGCCAGGCATAAGTGCACCTGCCACGCACTGTTCAATAGCCAATCAACTGTCCAGGCTGCTGGGGCTCATGGCACAGTGCAGTGTTCCCACACCATTCCTCTCTGCATTCTCCAAAAATGTTTTCTTCCCTATTTTTGTTCAGAAGGTACAGTTTGGGGCAGCAGTTTAGCACTTCAGAAAGCTGAAAAAGGTGCACATCTGGACAGCAATTAACCACTTCAGAAAGTGCAGAGATTTTGCCTGTAGTGTAGTCACTAAACGTGACAACCATATTTCATATTACCAACCATAATCCTATTACAACCATATTCAATGCAATATGGGAAAACTACCAATTTTACCCATTTTAGCCCAAGCCCGTTTTGGGAAAGGGTGCCCTCTGCCTATTAAATCCTAAATATCTCAACCTCTGAAGCACATCCAAACATGTAATAAGTTGCATTTAAAAGCTAGGACCCTCATTTTGCATTAGAATGTGTTCATTCAGCTCTAACACACCCACATTTTTAACAGAAAACCCTCAAATCTCAAGAACCTGAATGCAGCGTTTATGTGTTTCCAGGCTACAAGGGGTTAAAGTAGCAAATTTTTCCTATGTGAAGACATTAATGGCCCATCCGGTGTATTGACTGTTTCATCTGCTTTTAACAAGTCAAGTTGGTGGTCTGTGGATGACCTTGACTTGACCTCGTGCCCTAGAACTCCACTATCTTAACTACATTAGTCAACTCGTGATAACGTGACCTTTCAAACTCACACGCAGTTAAACATTTGTATCCTGCCCCACCCCAATCCACCCTCTCTTTCTTTCTCTCTCTCCTTCTTTCTACCACTCTGTCTCTCTGTACTCTCGCTCGCTCGCTCTCTCTCTCTCTCTCTCTCTCTCCCTCTCTCTCTCTCTCTCTCTCTCTCTCTCTTCTCCCTCTCTATTTTTCTCTTCGACGCCCTCCTTCCCTCCCTTCTGTCTCTTCTCCTCTTCTCTTCTCTTCTTCTCTTCTCTTCTCTTCTCTTCTCTTCTCTTCTCTTCTCTTCTCTTCTCTTCTCTTCTCTTCTCTTCTCTTCCCTTCTTCTCCTCTCTGCAGGTGCTGTTGCCCTTCAGATCTCCTGCTTCTCCGAGGCGGAGAGGATTTTCATGCTGGCCAAAGATACCTCCATCGAGGGCAAGCAGCTCACCTCGCTAGTCATCCCGCAGATCATAGTGAGAGCCCATCAAACATTATGCTTCTACGTACTGCTCATCAATGCCCGTGTTGCTCTCCGTCCTTTTTGGTAGCAGGATAAAACAGTCTCTAACACTTTACTTGACGCCAGCATCATATGTATGACATAATGGTGTCATAACATTGTCATAATGCAGTCATGAATGTGTCATAAACATTATGTCAATGTCATAAACATTGTATGACTTTGTCTTATGGTGAAATTCGATTATGACAAAGACAGGCCGAACAATGTCAACTTTTCATGGCCATAAAATGTTTATGACAGTGGCATTATGTTTTTGACTCCTTCATAACACTATTATGACCATGTTGACACTGTTATGTCATACGTATGTCGCCGGCGTCAAGTAAAGTGTTACCAAACAGTCTGCTATTTGGACAATGTAACGGAATTAAGAAATGCCCTACTACAACACTCCACTTTTGTAACGGTGTCACTGGACTGTGGTGAAGAGATAGCAACTGTAGAGAATACTGTCTGTGCCATTGTTGCTCTGGCCTGTCTAGTAGTTGCTTTGCATAAAAGTGTATGCTGTATAGGTAACGTAATGTAATGCAATGCCTGACAACACACCACTTTTGTAACTCACTGTTACACTAGATTGTGGGGTAGAGAGATAATAGTAGCTGTGTTGTAGGCAATTCTTTCGGTCATAGACTCACGTGCCACTTATCAAGCACATGTGTTTTCCAGCAGCAGTGACGTTGTGTCTTCCTTGACTTTAGTGGCAGTTGTGTTGTGTGTGTGTGTATAAATAGCTTTCTACCGCCCACTGGTGGTGGTTTCATGTCACTGCTGCTTTGTAAACACTGTTGACAGCACAGTTGTTCTCACAGCGGTCAACAGAACTAATCCCCTGTACAGCCCTGTGGTTAATGGAGTGATCAGGGCTCTTAGGGAGGACAGGATGATTCAGGAGTACACACAAGATGTGAAGGATACAAATTGAAGGGCTTTGTTCTTCTTGTCAACTCCTTCTTCTTCTCACCACCAGACGAGTAAACTTCCGAAAGGAGGCTGCCCACTCTTGGTCTATGTGAACCCCAAAAGCGGAGGCCTGAAGGGTCGAGAGATACTCTACAACTTCCGGAAGATTCTCAATCCGCATCAAGTCTTTGAGCTGACAAGTGCTGGGCCACTGGCAGGGTAATGTGATCTGATCTTGTCACCAAAATCACCCGTGACCTCTGAGACCAAATCGATTAATTACAGCACATGTTTACTTACTTATGTTTTAAGTGATATTTAGACATGCTTGATAAAATAAAAAAATGCCATTAGTGCTCTGTGTCAGCTAATGGGTAGCTGTTTCATCTGGTAACACGGGTGTCACCTTTATGTGTGATATGCTTTTTGATTAGATACGCACCTATGATGCTTACAATAAACAGCTCTGTCAAGGCAAATTGACGGTATACTCTGGGTATTAGTTATTCATCCAAATTAAGAATATTGATTGTTTTTTTTTAATCCTTTTGTCACACACCTTCATCCAGGTCATAGGGCCGATATGCTTTGGTGAATTTGAATGCATGAGTCCTGAAATGTGTAACGACGAAATTATGAGACATTTGAAATCAACTGATTGCCTGCACAAGCTATCTTTTTCCTTCGGTTTTGTTCAATTTATCCTGTTGTCTTCTGATAATAATCTACAGTTTACACACGTTCCGGGAGGTGCCCCGTTTCCAGATCCTGGTGTGTGGTGGTGATGGAACAGTGGGCTGGGTGCTTGGGGTCCTGGAGGCCATACGCCACAAGCTGGTCTGCCCCGAACCCGCCATCGGCATCATCCCCCTGGGCACAGGTGGGTACCTTTCGTGGCCAGCGATGGGCAACCTGGATTCATTAGTTGATACAATCCAATGCCACATACTGTGTTCCAAATGACCTGCTGGGTACTGCTCCAAGAACTTGGTGAAGTGATAACCCTGGGTAAATTGACCTACAGGAAGTGGTAAACCGGCTAATAGCCAGTCCACAGGTGTCATTTAGCTAAGACAATGAGGACTCCAGGCTCTTCTATTAGATGATTTACCACTGCCTCAAGGTTAATTTAACCTGGTTTACTACTGAGCCAGGTTCTTGGAATGATTTTTACCTCCAACTCAACCATGTGATCATTCATCCAGGCAATCATCTGGTTGAACTGGACAGATAAACCAGTAAAGACCAGGTCATTTGGAATACGTGGCACTGGATTGTAGCTAACGTGACTAACTAACTAATGAGGATTGTAACTAATGTGAGAGAGAGCTGATGAGTACGATTTTCTGTCAGTGGATGGCAAAACTTCATACATATTTTGCAATGGTAATTTCCACTCCGGTTGTGTAATGTTTAAACAGGAATTTCGATATTGTTTATCAGGCTGCCTTCATCGCCTACCGTACATATACAGTATCTATGACAGTGTTTCTGAAGAAACAGCAGAGTTCAGAGACTTGCTGTGGTTATGGTGGGGGGCCTCTCCTCTTCCTGGCACGCTCATACTGTATCAAGAAGCATCCCCTGCCGTGTTGTTTTGGTTGTTTTGGTAGCATTAGACTTTACAGCTCGCTGATCATTTCTATGTAATGATTCATGGTAATAATACGGCCACATATTACCAGTAAATTCCATGCTGTTTCCAAACAGTTACTCACTTTCATGAATTTGACACTGTATGTACACACACACACACACACCCACATCCACACACACACACACACACACACACACACACACACACACACACACACACACACACACACACACACACACACACACACACACACGATATGTAAAGTAAATTGCTACACTTGTATAGGAAATAACTAGACACTTGTTGCTCTGCTGGGGTGCATGCTACAGCAGTGAGGACCTCCACAGTATCCTGCTCTAATTGGAAAGTCACTTGTCATAAGCAATGCTGTTTTGATGTACAGTAGTTCAGTGTTTTCTGCAAAGACTGAATAGGCCCGTCGACGGGTACATCTGCTGTAAGAGAAGCCCACTACTAGCTCTAATAGAGGTCACTCACTGCCTTAGAGATGCACCTGTTAGAGACATCCCATCTTAATGCCTTTAAACACGTACTGCTATACAGCACAATGCAGGGTTTGGCACTGGCACCTGCCAACCGTCCAAATGCTGGTAAAACTTGACTGTGGCTAGTAACAATTTCAGTGTCACTAGACATTTGGCTCATCTATTTTGCCCCTTGTGTATCAATTGTTTGTATTTAAGTTAAAGAAAAAGCTCAGTTACTCTCAAAGTAACGTCCCTGTGCACAACCACTTGTCCAGGTGCTGGTGATGTGCAGTAAGAGTAATCCAAGTAAATGAAGGATGAATCACCGCACACTGGTATCTTTGCTAGTAGTTTATTTGGTGAACAACGCGTTTCGCTATTGCTTCATCAGGTTCACTCTGACATTACGCATGTCACCCAAAGGTGATAAGGGTGATTACCTGGTCACATGACCTCACCCACATTCAACCACTCCACCCATTTAAGTGCTAGACAACACCCAATCCAGGGTTAGGTATGTATATTATCACATCCTACCATTTAAATTACTATACAATTCTCATGCATTTTGCCAGATAAATATGCTCACATCACTGATATGTGTATCTATATTCATATCCACATAGAGTTCATACAATACATATCACTCCTCAGATGCAGGTTCAGGCCATTAGTAAATAAAAACACATGATATCAAAGTGCAAAAGTGCTAATCCCAATGTGCAAAAAGTCACAGTATAATTAAAATCCTTTCTCAAAAAATATGAATGTCCATATTGTAGTAGGTCTCTCATCCAGTCCGACATCTTCATTTTTACATTACATATCCCACTCCTGAAGCAGGTTCATTAGTCAACAATAGTCCAAGTGACAATCTAAATGTGGCATAGGCCCATCCATTTTAAAAAAAAGGACATTTACAGTGTGCAATTCAGCAGTGCATGCATGTTACAAGAATACACTGAGGTCCTGTAATTCATTCAAACCATGGGGTTCTACTGTGTTTAGTTCGTGTATCCAGTAGGCCTCTCTCTGCAAAAGTTGCTTAATTATATTGCCCCCTCTTGGTTTTTGTTGTATGCGTTCTTTGCCTATGAATTTCAGGGAAGCGGCTGATCCATGATTTTTTTCTTTATAGTGCCTAGCTATAGCATAATCCATGTTTCCGTTTCGTATTGCCCCTTTGTGTTCAGCGATTCTTAGTTTTAAATTGCTCTTTGTTTGGCCAATGTACATCAATCCACATGGGCATTTTAACATGTATACCACATGTGTCGAGAGGCAATTGATGAATTCTTTTATGGGATATTTCTTCCCAGAGTGGGGATGACCGAATGTTTTTGTGTCAAATGTATGTGAGCAATGAGCACATTTCCCACATCTGTAGTTTCCATGTATCCCTTTGGCCAGCCAAGTCTTTTTGGGGGTCTCCATGTAGCTCAGTTACTCTGTTTCTATTTGTTTGATTTATTTCCATGTACAGTAGAAAGCTATGCACTCATCTTCTCGCTTTAGCAACTTATGTTCTGAAGTTAGATGTACAGTATCATAATAAAGAAAAAAAATCCAATTTGTGGCTATAATAGAATAGCTGAATGACTGGTGACTGTGGTACAATGCTATACATTGTGCCCTTGTGAATAGGTAATGACCTGGCGCGGGTGCTGCGCTGGGGCGCGGGCTACAGCGGGGAGGACCCCCACAGCATCCTGATGTCCCTGGAGGAGGCGGAGGAGGTGGAGATGGACCGCTGGACCATCCTGCTGGACGCTCAGGACATGACCGAGGACGGCAAGGAGAACGGCTTCCTCGAACCACCCAAGGTGAACCACAACCCTGATGAAGACCTAGTGTGGGTTGAAACCGGTTGGCGGTTTTACCAGTGTTACCATGCCCCAGATGAAATAAAGGGTTTTTAATTATAACTTCCTTGTCTACCTGTGGAGTTGCCTGAAGCTGGCCCTAGTGCCACCACGTTCTAAATGAACCACAACCCAATTGACTATGCTCATGTGCTTTCCTAGCCTGATTATCATCGACTTTCAAATCTCTTCGAGACTTGTTCTGACCAAGAGCATAACAATTAACATTTCCCAAACGGTATGGTTGACCCACCTCCCTTAGTTTGCTAATGGTTGTTTGCCCCCTGACAAAGTGAGAGGAGTTCCCATTTTTTCAGGACATCAGAATCGTGTTTGTATTGTTCTTGGCCTGACTAGGGGCAACGTTGAAGGTGAGGCGTCACTAGAGGAGGGCGCAGCCTGGCTAGTGCTTTCCTATATTTTGTTGAAGATGGCAAGGAGAATGGCTGGTAGGAGGAATCTTTCTATTGACCATGACCCTCATGTAAGGGGCCCTTTTTTATTCCACCAAAGATTTTTTGAAAGGAGAATGACTTCCTTGAGCCCCCAAGGTAAACGACAACCCAATTGACTGTATTTATGCGCATTTACATTTTCTTGAGGGTGGCAAGGAGGATGGTGGGTATTAGTCTTTCTATTGGTCATGACCCCCATGCAAGGGAAAGATGGAACCCTTTTTATATTCCACCAAAGATTTTTTTGAAAGGAGAATGACTGACTTCCACGAACCACCCAAGGTAAACGACAAAACCCAATCGACTGTATTCATGCAAATTCCTACGTTTTGTTGACGATGGCAAGGAGAGGTAGGAATCTTTCTGGTAGTAATCTTTCTATTGACCATGATGCTCATGTGAGGGGAAGATTTCTTGAGCCGTCCATGGTAAAGAACACCACTAGCTACCCATTCCACTCCCTTAAAAAATAGTGAATTGATTGCATTCATGCACATTCCCATACACAGTTAAAGGGAGAATGACCAAGGAAAGGGCACCATGAATCCTTCCATTGCGAATTGCAATCTTCATGTACTGTACGTTCCCAAGGTGAATCCACCATATTCTGTTGTAGTCTATACGGCCATATTCTTGCTCACACCTTTTAGTCAAAGTTCACTTGGCGTGAGTGTAAGTCACTTGGTCTCTGTCTTTAACACCAAGCTGCCCAGTGATTTTTGGAAAATGGATGTTATCTTCAGTGTTGCATTGTGTTATTTTAGAATGACACATCATAAGATGATCCTAGAGTTTTGGCGTTGTCAAATCATTTTACAGCACTCGTCATTGCACATCCTTTTATTCATGTACAACCTGCAAGTTATTATTTAACGCTAAACTAAATTCTAATGACTGATTACTGTCTGAGCATTGGAGCTGCACATCACTTTCAGTCAATATTTGGCCTGGGCATTTAGCTAAAAGGTCAGCAATATGTCTTCCAGATTGTCCATATGAATAACTACTTTGGCCTGGGCATCGACGCGGAGCTCAGCCTGGACTTCCACCACGCCAGAGAAGAGGAGCCGGGCAAGTTCAACAGCAGGTGAGCACCCAAGTCTAAGTAGACCGCACGACCTGCAGAGGGCGCTAAATATCACATCCATCAATTGGTATCTGAGGGAAATGATGGTGCCTTTTGACAACTCAACACACTCTCACACACAGGGCTCTAACTTAACACAAGCCAACTGGCCAGATGCTGGTGAAATTAGAAAAGACCAACTTACTAGCCACTTTGACCCACTAGTGAGTATGTGTTTGAGCTAGTAAGATTAACATCTACAAGCCATTTTGGCTGGTGATGATGAAAGTTTATTTAGAGCCCTGCTCACACACATTAACCCATTGACGCTTAAGGCACCTGCAAAAAAGGGTGCTGAATGCCTGAGCCCTTTTTAAGAAAAGTTGCCCTCAGCCTATAAAAACCTAAATATCTCAGCCTCTGAAGCACATAAAAACATGCAGTAAGTTGCATTTAAACATTAAGACCCTCATCTTTCAGTAAAATGTGTTCATTCATCATTCAAGATTTTTAATAAAGTTGTCTCAAATCTTATGAGCCTGAATGTTGCGTAATGCAGCTCCAGGCGCCAGGGCCAATGTTGCACAATGCAACATCCAGCATCAATGGGTTAATTCAATATTTCATGTTGATACACAGAAGGGTCATCACTACTACTATACAGCTGTTAATTGAATCGTATATACCTGCGTATTAGCATCTCAGTCTCATTACACCATGCAACCTGCAGAGGGCACTAAATATCAGACCCATCAATTAACTTAGACAGATGGGAATGTCTGGGGTTTTTGAAGACATCTCTCACACCCACTAACTGAAACTGTTACTGTGAGACACAGAATGTGCTATTGCACTATTATAATACACTGCACTACACTTCTTCTACACCTCTACTACACTTAAATTCAATTGTTAATTGAACGATGTGTAAAAAAATCTCATGAAAACAATTTATTGACCGATATGTTATGGCCTTACCCCTATCATTTGTCGCAACTGTTGCACATGAATGACATTGTGTTTCCAAAAAAAAAGAAGTCACTGGTCTGTCCGATTCTGTTATGTGCCGTGGCCTCCTACACAGGTTCCACAACAAGGGTGTGTATACAATCATAAAACAAGGCAAAAAACATATGAGTCTGAGTGGTTTTGTCACTATTTTGTCCCTCGCCACCCGTGCAGGTTCCACAACAAGGGCGTGTACGTGAAGGTGGGTCTGCAGAAGCTGAGTCACACGCGTAACCTGCACAAGGACCTCAAGCTGCAGGTGGACAAGCAGGACATCGAGCTGCCCAACATCGAGGGCCTCATCCTGCTCAACATCCCCAGGTGCATTATTACAGTGTTTCTCAACCTTTTTTTAGGCGAGGCACCCTTTCAATTCATGAAAAAATTCAAGGCACCCCAAACCAACAAGCCGTAACATGCCATCGCATCCGATACCACACAAGCTGAGAAAAGTAACACGTTTGGAGACGTCACACGACCCACTTTCAAAGTTGCAGCTGACTGGGGCGACCTATATTTACTTCATTGAGCCTAAATGGTAGATGAAAGATTCCACTGACTAGCATTAACTTATGTAATATAATACATATTTGTCTAAATTGACAATTTATTTATCAACTACATTTCCGCGGCACCCCTGAGGGGTCTGTCTGTCTGTCTGTCTGTCTGTCTGTCTGTCTGTCTGTCTGTCTGTCTGTCTGTCTGTCTGTCTGTCTGTCGGTCGGTCGAGTTATGGCAGGAGACAAGCAGGGCTTTTACCCCAGGCCTTAACAGTTTTGCCCTGGGACCCTGTGTGCAATTGCTCTGCCGCTGTCTGTGTGTGTCTGTGCATGTACGGTATGCAGGTATGTGTGTGTACGACACAAATGGACCTGTGGCAGTGTATGCCCTTGTGCCTTTATTTGTGTGGGTGTGTTTGCATACGCGCGTGTGTTTTCACAATACACAGACAGACCATAATGGCTTGGAAGTGTTACATTGTGACTTGTTATGGTAAATACATGGCACTAAGTTGTGTGTGTGCGCGTGCCTGTGTGTGTCTGTGTGTGTGCGCGTGCCTGTGTGTGTCTGTGTATTCGCGTGGGTTGTGTCCTCAGTTGGGGTTCGGGGGCTGACCTGTGGGGTTCGGACAGTGACTCTCGCTATGGGAAGCCGCGCATAGACGACGGCATGCTGGAGATCGTGGGAGTCACCGGGGTGGTGCACATGGTGAGACTCCCTCTCCTTCCTATCTCATGCTTACATCCATCCCTCTCCCTGCTTTTCTCTTTCTGACTCCCTCTCTTGCTGTCGCACCTCTTCTCACTTCCTGTCTCTCTTTCATCTCTCTCTCTCTCTCTCTCTCTCTCTCTCTCTCTCTCTCTCTCTCTCTCTCTCTCTCTCTCTCTCTCTCTCTCTCTCTCTCTCTCTCTCTCTCTCTCTCTCTCTCTGTCTAGCACTCCTTTTCTTTCTCATGCTCTCTTCCTCCCATATTCATTCTCGTTTTCTTTCTCTTTCTCTCATTCCATGTCTTTGTTCTCTCACTATTTCTGTCCCCTTAAGCCACACACTCTCTCTACTGTTTTGCCACACATCTCCTGTTCTACTGTACCTGTGTGTAGCTGTATGATGTAAGTGTGTGTAACAGGTGAGTGAGTGGCCACAGGCAGTACCTGTCTTCACCTGGTCGCTGGAGGCTAATGGCTAATGGCTAATCCCTCCTAATGAGGTCAGAGCTAGGGCCGCCATTACGGCTCACAGACACAGACACACAGATACATTAGCCGAAGCATAATAGCACACTAAGCCCATCATGAGGTCAGAGCTAGGGTCGTCATTACGGCTCATATACAGTACTATAGGAGTAGAGATGATGGCCACTGTGCATACTAATGATGGGCTTAGTGTGGTATTATGCTTCGGCTAATGTATGCATACCTGTGTGTGTATGCGTGCGTGTATCTGTGTGCGTGCGTGCATGCATGCGTATGTATGTGTGCGTGTGCGTGTTTCAGGGTCAAGTGCAGGGTGGCCTTCGTTCGGGGATCCGCATCGCTCAGGGCACCTACATCCGCATCACTGTGACCAAGCCCATCCCGGTGCAGGTGGACGGGGAGCCCTGGATCCAGTCGCCAGGACAAATCATCATCTCCGCTGCTGGGCCTAAGGTCAGAACAGCTTGAATATGCTCTCGTTCGAATCCTCTCTTTCTTTCTTTCTTTCTTTCTTTCTTTCTTTCTTTCTTTCTTTCTTTCTTTCTTTCTCTGCGTCTGTCTGTTGCCAATTCAGTTCTTTCAATACCTGTATTTTCTCTCTCTCTCTCTCTCTCTCTCTCTCTCTCTCTCTCTCTCTCTCTCTCTCTCTCTCTCTCTCTCTCTCTCTCTCTCTCTCTCTCTCTCTCTCTCTCTCTCTCTCATTCTCGCTATCTCTCTTGCTCGCTATTTCTCTGAATCTTTTCTATATATACACCAACAGGGATGATAGTGAAAAAAAAATCCTGAGCCTGAACTTTTTTCCCTGCCTATTTTGACACATTATTCAAACATTTAATAGCCTTTGTATGACCATTATTCAAGCCTGATAGTCGTAGATAGTAGATAGTAGAAGAAAACCCTGAACCTGTAACACTTTCTGAGATAAGAATAACCTAATGGCTAATTATTATCATTTTTTTTTATTTTTGCAAACTCTGTCAAGCCTGAAATCAGGCATGGAGCCTGAATACTATCAGCCCTGCACCAAGTTGTGTGTTCCATCCCTTGTTGAAAATGTATTTTCCATTGCTATATTCACATGCTACTGTTTGTTACTTCAGCATTACTGAAGCGCATTCAGGCCGACCGTTCCCGCACCTATTCGCGAACCGGCCGTCGTGCTCATGCCACAGATTTTAACGTTCAGGAACCGGAAAGTTGGTTCGCAATGCGAACCGCAAAATACTAGGTTTTTCTCCGCGAACCGTGACGACAGCGTGGCCGTCAGCAGGTTAATCCGGGTAACACAGTCACGTGTGGAAAAAGTTCAGAGCCCGGTATGAACACGGGCGGTTCGCAGATAAGCACTTTAGTGCCGAACGTAACGGGTGCGAGCACCGGCTCCGGCTCCGTTCTGGTCGGCCTGAAAGCCCTATAGGTGGATACATGGGATCTCTTGGGAGCTGCTGAGATTCTGCTGAGTGCCCTAATGATGTTTTTTATCATTGTGTGGATATGGTTTTAGATTACTCTTTTGAAACTCTCTCTCTCTCTCTCTCTCTCTCTCTCTCTCTCTCTCTCTGTCTCTCTCTCCAGGTGCGCATGTTGAGGAAGTGTAAGGGCAAGCAGAAGAAGCAGCCGTCCGGCGCCCCGAAGGAGGTCCGAGCGGAGAGGGAGAGAGAGAGGGAGCGGGAGAGAGAGAGGGAGAAGGAGAGCCTTGCGGTCAGCGAAGCAGCCCAGTGACCCTCTCCTCCCCTCCTCCCACCTGGACCTGGTGCCACCCGCCACCCGCCGCCACCCCCAGCCTTGGCCGCCACAGCCACCACTACTCTCTACTGCCAGTGCACCCGCCAACCCCCAGCAACACCCATCCATCAGCCTCCCTCCCTCCACCCAGATCATCCTATCAGCAGCAACAGGACCACTGCTATTGAGGGGCATGTGCAAAGGCGTGCAGAATGCACTGGATGTGAGGGGTGCAGAGTAGCCTAGTAAACCAGTGCCACCCCGCTGGATGCCATTTTTTTGTCTAAGAGTGGGTCTGGCCTCAGACGGTCGAACATTTTGAACACATTTGCCCTGAATCTGGCAAACCAATCCCAACGCAGAGATTTGTTTTGCATCAAAGCGGGCGGGGTTTTGAGGGAGTGACGACGAAGCTCGCAACGCTGGGAAAGCACATCAACGAGAAAGATGGCGCTGAGTGGTCAGAGCGGTATAGAGCCTATAGGCACAGGCACGGTTTGAAAGACAACGGGTTGTTCTCATCAACAATCTTCGGATGTACTATTCATCGGGGCCAGACTAAATTGCACATCCAATCTCACATTTAGGCTGGTTTATCAGGGTAAGTGCAGCGTGCACTATATGTAGGCCCTTCAGAGTTTGGGCCTGGGCATTCCAAGGCCCTTATTTAATGACACCAGACAGGACCAAGGAGGAAGATGAATACTCTCCCATGACGAAACCTACCAACCGATTGATGATTGGCGGGGTGTTTATTTTACGTTTCTGTTGATATGACGTAGGCTACACAAAAAAAGTGCCACTTTTCATGCAATATCAGTGTTTTATCATGTATGGTATTGCTATTTTGTTTTTGTGTTGTTTTTTTCCGTTGTGTTTTTTGCATTCCCTTGAAATTCCAGCACAGTTCGTGTAAAACATGTCTCTTCAGAAATTATGTCGTCTCAGAGGCGGTGTGCGTTTTTTGATAATGAAATTTTAGAGAAAAGCAGTACTACCTTACATGTCAGCTATGGGCCCAAAACAAGCAGTGTCTCTTTAAGTATATCTAAGAAAACAGTAGTTCACTCTGTAATCAGTTGTGCTACACGTTCTTAAAAAATCATTTTACTTCATGAATGAAGGATATCACATATTGTTTCATTATCATTTGGCAATGCCAGTTTCAGGCGGTTTGATTGGCCTGTCAGTCATCACCCGTGATAAGACCTGTCTTTGTGATATACACCCTGTGTGTGATATATGTGATGCTTTGTTGGCATATTTTCAATGCTAAGCACAGTGTTGCTTCCCATCGATCAAAGACCCCCTTTAAATCCTTCCCCAAACAAGCAATCAGACAAATGACAAGCCTCGAGTTGCTTACTCTCGAGTCAAGGCGTTTTGCCCTCCGTGACTCATTGCTTTCTTAACAGTGCCACAAACCACACAGTGTCTGTGTGTTTAAGTGGCGTGCCATGTAAATACCACCTATCACACACACAGGGCCGGATTAATGCACAGGCTAGATATGGCTGCAGCCTAGGGGCCCCCACCTGCCAGGGGCCCCCTGATTGGCCAAAAGTGAAAAAAAACAAGACTGTGACAAGACACAATCTTCATCTGTGATGTTGAGTAGAGTTGGTAGACCTGTTATCCTTAATTCCTAGCAAGCAATTATGACACTGTCTATGTAAATGTATAAGGAAATTTGCCCTCTGGGGGGGCCCAAAGCAACTTAGGGGCCCCAGGCCACCTTAATCCGGCCCTGCACACACAAATATACACACAAGCACACACCTCCCCATCCTGATGACGGTGGCTGTTTTTGGAAAGCCGGTCATCATCACCACCATCCAACCTCACACCCCGCCGCCCCCCCCCTTTGCTGCTGCTTGCTGCCCCACCACATGTCTCCTTTTCCTGGGTGTTTTTTAGGATATCCCCCGCTACTACTGTAATTATCGCTGTTGTGTGTTGTGACTCTGTCAGCTTTGAGAGATCCACCACACATGAACACACACACACACACACACACACACACACACACACACACACACACACTCTCTCTCTCTCCCCTGTATCCCTCCCTACAGCTGCAATGCAACATGAGAAGGAAGGAGAGGTACACACACACACACACACACACACACACACACACACACACACACACACACACACACACACACACACACACACACACACACACACACACACACACACACACACACACACCAGAAAGCCACTCCAACTCCAGCTCACTCTTTGAATTCCAGCATGGTGTAGATCTAGCACTAAAAGGACCCCTGACATTCCAGCCTGCTTGGTGTAGCAACCAGACCAGTGTTCCCTGCACATATACCCTGCACTGTCCAATGCTGAGCTGTTTCTTGTGTGTACGTTCATTTGGGCTTGTTTTTTTGTAGTTATTTTGATCTAAACAGGCGAGATCGTTGCCATTCCAACTCTCTCTCTCTCTCTCTCTCTCTCTCTCTCTCTCTCTCTCTCTCTCTCTCTCTGGTGAGCTGCGGCTGCTGCGGCCCCGTGACAGGTGTGTGTGTCCTCCATTACTAATGCGGTCAGAGCGATGATCACGCATGGTGACTGACTGGTGTGTCTGCTGCGCTCAGTTCTGCTGCACACTAGACTGGACTGGCCATCAGGGCCGCTGTCAGCTTTTTCTGGGCCCAGGACAACGTCATATGAAAGGGCCCCCTATCCCATACATACCCCCCCCCCCCCCCCCTTCTGGCCACAGTAGAGCATACAGGGCAAATGCCCGCTGGTGATTTTGGGCTGGCTCTCCCACAGCCACAGTGGCCAACATGGCTGTACACATGTACAATAATAGCTATATGGAGATGTGACGATGGTCATCTTGCACCTGCTCGTCCTCCTCGGGGAGCGAACGTGAGACCTCGTAAACTACATCGGTTCGGCAATGGGAGGCACAGTACGATACCAAAGGACCAACGGCATCGACACTGTATATAAGGCTTTGGGAAGGAGGTTTACTAACGTTCCATGCCAACTCTGCTAGTTGGCCTCCGTTACAGAGAGGCAAATGTTATTTGATCACTTGTAGTCTTATATTTACCTAAATCTTGGGTAAGGGGTTGGTCTAAGCCTAAAATGCCCGTGTCATGTTTTTTGGTGCCATGCAGCACAGCCCCTGGATGCACAGGAACAACAACAAAACGTCTGGCCTTGGTGGCATTATTACGGTCTGCTGACACGTTGGATTTCACGAGAGCAACTAGTGTGACAAGTGTGCGGAAAAGTTGCATTGTAACTTTTCAACAGAGAAGCACATTAGAGTAATATATATAGGTCTATATATATATATATATATATATATATAATAGTGTATGTGCGCGTGTGTGTATTTTGTATATATTAGACAAGTGGTGTACCTGTTTTCTTAATGTACAGTAACTGCGTACCGTAATCGAGAGCTTTTACAGAGCATTATTGGTAGGCTGTCCTGATGTTCATCAGTGTGTCCGTAAGCACCACTGCTGTCCTTTTAAACCATTTCTCACATGACTGAAAGGAGACTTTGTTTCTGGGGGACTGTGATGGAGTGGCCATCACTAGGGTTGTTGGGTGTGTTGTGTTCTGACTGGTCACGCCCGTGAACTTGGCTCTTTGGTGTAGCGAGCGGTCAGCTCCCCAGTTTAGTACCCCAGAAGGTCTGGGTTTGAGTCCCGGCGAGGGCAACTCCACTCCCTTCTCCCTTCTCTACAGGGACCTTGAGTTGACGCATAGAGAAGGCTGAGTGGTTTATGCTCCTCCACTCAGCCACATACAGTACCTCCTGAAGGCAGGCATTTCCCTCTACCGTTTCACAGTGTAGAGCTGTGTGTTTTTTTTTTAATAAGAATAATGCTGTATGTATGTTGTCGAGTGTAAAACGACTGCATCAGTAAGGTGCGTGAAGTAAGTAAGGAGTGTGTAAATTGCTGGCCAAATGATGCCAGCCTCAGCTTGAAGGAGGCAGAGTGGATAGTTTTATATGACGTATAAACAGTACGTACATGTCATGTTGCACAAAGGCCCACTAACTCAGCCAGGCTTGGGGGCTCGCTGTACAGTCATACGCGTTAGTCAGTGGCTCCCTGTGGTCACTCCGGTGTCACAAAATAGCTGGTTTTCTCCAACAACTGGTCACCCCAGATGTCAGAACCGACACTGATTGGTCGTAAGTATGTAGGCCTACATGTCACTATCACTTAATATAATCATTTTGACCAATCAGTGTGTTTCTCGCGTCCCTGTGACCAGCGGTTGGAGAGAGTATCCAGACATGGTTTCACATCGGCATTGCCTCAGCCTCTAGATGTGTATGTTTACAACCTCCGCCTCATGCCAGGTTTTGGGGGCCTATATCTTAACCCCTGTCCTCGTGTTAGCTTTTTTGAATTTGCGAGTGGATTGGTTGACGTCTAGTTTGCTATGTATTCCCTTTATGTCATCTCATCCACAGTACCATGTTGTTTTTTTATTATTTTATGGTGGTAAGTGTTGCTGACATGGATGCTGTGCCCACCCACCCCATGCTTTCGCATTATTGTGCGTTGTGCCTGTCGCTCCGTATAATGAAATATTATGAAGTCATATTGGACTTAAAAGCCGTGACGTAGCAACCTCACTCCACCCCGACTTTTTAGGATCCAATATCCGCATAGTGCCTCATTGAAGTGCTTCTAGAACCTTCCCAAGTGGTTAAAATGTACTTAAGGCGCTTAACACTTTGGAATAATGGTCACTTAAAAGCTTTATTAACACTTATTAGTTAAATAATTATATATATACAAAACATTTACAAATGTTGGGAAATAAGTAAGAACCAACCTACAGCTGCACAGCGGAGTGGGAATGGGCTCATACTGGATACGTTTGATGTGTGTTTGACTGCTAGACACTTCTATATTCAGTGGTTTCATCTCTTTTTGCTCTTTAGAGGACAGACATTCAGGACTACACTGGCTGTGCTGTGTCTACTGTGTCAACAAAGTATTTCTTACTAATTTGCAACATTTGTAAATGTTTTGTTGATAATTAGTTCATTATTTACCAAGTGTTTGTAAAGCTGTTTATAGCCTGCTATTTGAAAGTGTTAGCCTTAAGATGAACATGATCGTTGGTAACCTATGTTGTACGTGTGCTGCTGGTGCAGTGAGTATCTTTATTGACAACTGTGGTGTTCTAGGTATTAGAACTAATGATGTGCCTGATTCGTTTTTTTTATTCTTATTTTAATTTTCTGTATTTTTGTTTTAGATGTGCGTTTTTTTGTTGTCGTCGTACAAGGTTCATTTGTTCCTCTGACACAATACTATGTAGGTTAAATAACCAAACCATTGTATGTAAAGAAATATATAGATGTATATTTTTTAAAAAGGAAAAAAGTCGTTTTTAATTTGAATTGTAAAGGATATTGCACTGATTGTACTGTTTCACAAATGAAGTGTAAAGTATTGTGACAATGGAAGTGGAAAAAAATAAATAAATGTCTACTTACGTTTATGTCCAACTGACTTTATGATTCAATGCGTATTAGTTGAAAACTACAGAAGTCCAAGATTTATACTTTGTATTAAATGTATATTGGTTGACTTTATTGATACAGTACAGTATGAGGGTTTGACTAAACAAAAGTAAAACAATTAGCTGTAGAAACTTTCTTAAAAGATTATTTAAAGGTGCAGCGAGTAAGATTGTGGTCAGAGTAGGTATAGCAACTATGCTGCTCATTACAACTGTGCTGCCTATTGCCAAAATTGATCTTTTAATGAATATTAATAAATAGTAAACCTTACAAGTAAACTATTTCCAAGTATGACCAAACTACGGTAGGTTTTGCTATGGACAAGATCCCCTTTTCATGTATGTAAAATGCAGTTTTCCCAGTCATAATTAATAGGCTCAGAATTTCATGGTGGTGGTAAGTCTTTGTTAAAAAGATAACATCTGTGAATGGACAGCATGAATTATGAAAATGAACAACTAAAAATATTACACAGTGCACCTTTAAAGTCTGGCATTAAATATGAAAAAATATCTGAATTTCAGTTTGATTCAGTAGTTTTACATTTTCAACATGGTGTGGTATAAAATATCACACAAAGTGATTAATTTGGTTACAAACTTAATAATATTTAAATAATGCATTAAAATATTGTGCCTATATATACATGGTACACAACTTGTGTTTATTTGTACAAACACTCATTCTGTTGATACAATCATTACCTGTTAGCTTTTGATTAAAAAAAAAAGATTTTCACAAACTACTGCAGCAGTGACGATTAAAACTGAATTAAAGTGCAATTGTGTGTAGTGATCATAATGGCACAGTACATAGTATAACACCTCAATACATATCTACATGAGTCAGGCCTTGGACACTGCAAGGGCAAGTGAATATCGAGGCCCATACTTGTAACATGGCAAAGATTGTAGCAGATATTTAAAATTTAAGAGATATCTTCCAAAACGCTATGGACCCATTTTCATTTTTTTTAAGATGCATTTTTATTGCACTTCTCAGTTATTGTCAGTAAAATCATTGTTTTCTTATTTGGAATTTGGTCAGGAAAAATCTGATGACACAACCCCATTCCAATTCCCCAATTCTACCTTAACATACTGTCAGAGTTGTGTTTTCTTTTATGTGGCTGTTTGTTTGCATGTCCAGGACAAATGTACTATTATTAAATACATCTTGAATCTTTAATTTAAAAAAGTGACTTGTGGAAGTTGTAATAAAATGGCGTTCATAGCGTTTTGGAAAAAGAGAGCTGTTCAAGTAGAGTTCCATTTCTGGAAAGCATAGTTGTTAGGAGTTTGCAACTTCGGTAGTTGCCAATGGGAAATTGCATTGCAACCAACAAAGTAGCTAGCATAGTTACCAACTACGCTTTCCAGAAATGCACCCCTGTTCAAGTAAGAGTTCCTTGGGGTCAGCCGAGGTTGATGTCCCCTGCGAACATGGTGATGAGCAGGATAGTGAGGAAGCCGGTGAGGATGCCGGCATTCTGGATCAGGAAGAAGATCACCTGGGCTTTGGTGCTCTTCTCAGCACTGGCAATGCTGTTCATCTCTGGGAACTGCAGAGACAAGACAAGAGAGAGAGAGAGAGGGAGGCAGAGAGAGAGAGAGAGAGGGAGGCAGAGAGAGAGAGAGAACGTGAGAATGTTTGTCATTAAAATGGCACCCTGACTGGTGTAGCCTGGCACCAACCCTGGCACCAATGGAGGGTTATTTAACCTTGATCAGTTCTTATCGTTATCAAAGAGGGCACAGAGCTATCTTATCCAGCACCCGTGATGATCATTCAGGAGCAGCGTCAGGAGAGAGGGGTGGGAGTTTAAGGCAACAGCTGAGGAAGTAATAAAGTTATCAGCACACTTTGCACATTGCTGCCGTTTGCAGTATCACTGATGAAGCAATTCACAAATCTATTGGGGGCAAATGGCCAGCGCTATAACTGTTGTTATATTATTATATTATGCTCTGTGCTGACTTCTGTAGGTCCTAAGAGAGAGATAGCCCTTCTAGGGACGGGCATTGGGAATTAGCCAAGGCTATAAATGTTATGATGCTATTCTGTTTGGCTTGCATAGCCTACATGATGTGTATCTGTCCCTATCAAATAAACCAAACTGATAGTGCACGCACATCACACAAGTACAGATGCTGGAGCAAAAATGTCCTGACAGTGTGTGATGTGACCCCAAGCTCTGTAGACACATACTGTATCATAGAAGTGCAAAGTCTGCTTTAAAAAAGCGTGTATATGTTTTAGAAGAGCCATTACAATTACAGACTTGCATTACTGCCTGGTTTTTAGAAAATATATTCTACCACTCCCCAGACTATAGATACCAAAAGCTGCTGTGTCTCTGTCCCCAAACATTTAAGTAAAAATAAAGAGTTTACTTGTCACTTGTCGCTACCTAGTGGATGGCTCTGGCACCAAAAACCTCATTGATTTAACCCCTTCTCTTAGCTCATTTAAACTGAAAATGATTCTCATTAGTTTATGCTGGTCCTGTAATTGCTGTGTACGCCACTGTAACTAGCAGTGTTGTCCAAAATAGCCCCCCAAAATAGCCATGTTTTAAAGTTTTACATGTACCGTGCAACCACCATGCACTTACTTAGTAGGCAGATTCACAGTGTTTGAGTCGAGCCAGGCGCTATGGGGTCTTTTTTTTTTTTAGCTTTTTAGGTTTATTGTGTTTGCGTTGTTTGTGGGGTCATAGAAAAACAACTTCACACATGAAACAGACCATGACATATTCAGTATATCATTGGGAAAACAAGGGTTTTTTTGTCACACTTTAAGTTTTGTTTTTTTTGTGCTCTCTCTCTCTCCTTGGAAGCAGGGTAACCACTGTGTCATTTTTGCCCAATTAGTGCGGTTTCTAACCACTTGTGTTTCCCACATCCCTTGTCAGCGTCTACAACGACAACGCAATGAGCCACTTTCCCACGCATAGTACATTTCGCCTAATCCTACAATAACATACTTGTGCTTTTTCTTTTCTGAGTAAAAGCACTTCTTAAGTTTTGAGCTGATCTCAATATGAGAAACTACCTTGTCAACTACCTTGTGCAGAGGTATCGGTGCACAAACAATGTGCCCAAAAGGCCAGACAAAAATCCTTTGAATATGAGATAACGGACAACTTCTGCATGTGTCCTCTTTTTTCCATTCTTCAATTCACATCACATAAGTGTACAGTTTCATTCAAGCTTCAAGTTGCAGATGTGGAAGAGATGCAGATGAGTGTGTTCCTAATTGAAGATGAAGAAAAAGCTAAAAAAAAGAAAAAAGAAAAACGTTTCCTTGTGGTGAATAGATCAAATAAAATGGGAGCAAGTGTACGGATGATGTGCCACATTATTTTATAATCCGTCTTCAGAATGCAAGCACTGCTTTCCAAAAAATCAAGATATCCCACACAACTGCTAAAGCAGGACATTTATGTTCTTGCCGGAGATGACACAGGAGCAAACAGGAACCGAGCTTGAGATAAGGAATCGCGATATGATATGGCCCCTGTCTTATCACAGAGACACTATTCCTTTATCTTTGTCTCCTATGTCTGTCTGAGTTGTTTTTGCACTTGAATGTAAAAACCTCAGATGCCCCTATAGACAGTCAGTTGAGAGTCCTCAATTGCACTTTATTTACAGTGCACATTGGATGGATTGATAATGCAACTCTACCTGGACTTTGGGCCCTGAACAGGGGTTGGCTCTCTCTCCAAATCCGTGAGTTTTCAGTGGTTTCAGTGAAATGTGCTGAAGGGGTCCGAAAATTATGGGATAATCCCATTGACTGTATTAGGAGACTGCTGGGAACTGGCCAGTATATGGGTCTGAAATGCCAGAGAAACCACCAGAGAAAAACAGGTGGAGAGTGGGCAACTAGGATCCTTTCAAAGTGAAGAAAGCCTAAGTCAATCTCAAGCTCAGTCTCATTATTAGAACACCATGTCACAACACATTTCGTCCCTTAGCCCGTTAAAGCACTTCGTTATAAGTTTGCTGTTTCCAGAATGGCAATGACCGAGTCATAGTACATTACTAAAGGTACTGTGTTATGTCATAGTAGAGTAGTATTATGGTAATTAATAGAGATGTCCGATAATATCGGCCCACAGATATTATCGACCCAAAAATCGTATAAAATGTAATATCGGTCAATATCGGTATCGGAGTTTTGACCTATCAAAACCGATATAATAATGCTTGAATTACTGTACACTTTTCTCCTTAATTATTTTTTCTATTTTGTTAATATTTGGAAAGCTTTGTTGCATTCGAGAATGCATCTAGTGGGGCATTACAATAAAATTAAGCATATTTTGTTCCACAACAGCAGATGTGTAATGTTACCTAAAATTTGTTTTGAGGAAAAATAACCCACATATATCGACATCGTTATCGGCCAATATCGGAATCGAAAATTGAGAGTTGGACAATATCGGCATATCGGATATCGGCAAAAAATCCAATATCGGACATCTCTAGTAATTAACCTTTCAATGGCTATTACAGGCTGCCACTGGTGGTGTGCATTCTGGGGCTACCCCATAATCAGTGTGCAGTAATTCAGTGATTTTTTGTTTGTTTTGTTT
>NC_085879.1:40295135-40350135 GCF_034702125.1 Engraulis encrasicolus | reverse complement strand
CACTATTATATTGGCTTTACTATATATTCATATTACCCTTGAGAGAGAGATTCTCTTTTTTAGTCACATAATCCCGGTTTTGAAGATCTGATGTTTGAATTTAGTATCAGAAAAAAGTTTTTTTTAATTGCTTTATTTATAGATAGTAGTTTTGTGTACAATGTCCCAATGTTGTTTGCCAATAGAAAACGCAGTTCCAGTAACATTACACATTACAGTTTTCAAGAAACCGTGCATAAGCAAGACTCGACAAAAACACATTCACGTGTATGGCATGCTGCTCCATTCGACATGTTGATGTAGGTCAGAGAGACATTCTAGTCACCCAGAGTGCGTACCAATATGTGACCTTGCGTCCTCCGCTTGTGCTTGTGGCCTTGTACCAGGAAGTAATATGTCATGATGACATCACCGCGACAACAGCATTTTATTTCAACATCTCGCAAAAGCTCAATTGTAAAGTCATTTTCTCATTTGCAAACTGGATGATGAATGAAGAATAGTCCCCCAAAAATTGTTTTGGCTAGGCTGACAGCAGGGAAACTTAATTGTTTTCTCCACGGAGGCGGGGCATCAGCAAAACGTGAGGCCACAAGCACAAGTGGAGGACGCAAGGTTGCATATTGGAATGCAGCCCAGTCTGCTTGCTAACATGCAGCAAAAGCAAACACAGCTGTGTGGCTCTGCACTTGGACCCCATACTGTGAACCAACACACAACCGATAGACTGACACACCACTTCATGTACCCCCATTCAGCGGAAGGCAGTCACATTCAATTGTCACATACTCATACACTGAGCAAATATGCGCAAACCTGGATTTTTTTTTTTTGTCAGTCGTTCTGTAATTTTCCTTGAACATTCTACAGCTCCCATAAAACTTTGTCCAAAATCCTGAAGAGTATCTGTGACATCACAAAGAAGGAACTCGAAAGTTCTTATCTCATACTGCATGTGATCATGTGATCGCACTTCTGAAGGAAGGGTACCACAATATAGCCCATGATTTCAAATGGCTGTCTACTTAATCAATTGCGTCATACAGCATTTATGACCATAAAATCTTTGCTTAAGATTCGTTTTGCTTAAGATTCATTGGTATGCACTTCATCTTCTGTCACAGTTTTTGTGTCTTTAAAAAAAAAAGGATCTCATTTGTACTGAATATTTGACCTCCTAGGTGGGCCAGCATGGGACTTCCCTCCTTGTCTGGTTAATCATTGACGTGATTTGCCTAATTGCGTGGCTGCTTCGCTAGGACTTCAGCCCTCCTACTGTTACTTTCATTCGTGCCGCCCCCGGCCGGCCTGCTTTTCAAAAAGTGACATATTTTGGAAGCAGTTCAGTTCCCCACATGCTTGGCATGCTTTGAGCCAGTTCAGAGGAGGTTCACAATCTTTGTGTGGAGGTCAGCTCAACGCACATAATCACCAGGGTGTGATAACGCTGGAAAAAGGTGGTGAGGCGGCCACAACATTGAGTCTTGCAACTTTGCACACAAACTAGTGTTGCACCGATATAATTTTTTGGCCCCGATACCCGATACCTGGCCGTGCAGTATCGCCCGATACCGATACCATACCGATAGCACTCTGTTTGAAATGTATATATACTTATATATATGAACAGCTGCATACTTGGGTATAAAATCCTTGCTATCATGGCTTTGTCAGGCTGCTGCCTACCTTTGTGAAACAGGAAAAAGACTAATACTGTACAAAGTGAATCCAGTAGAACTTTTTCTACTTTTTAGATACCTCTGATATAAAATAACTAAAGTTCAAGGCTGCGTTCAAGTGTCGTACAAGTATCGGTAAATGGTAATCGGTGCCCTATTTGTTGGTACGTGCCGATACCGATACCACCATTTTAGTGCAGTATCTGGGCCTCGGCCCATACTGGTATCGGTATCGGTGCAACGCTAACACAAACTGAAATGCTGTTATCTCTTGTCCTGCATGGGCCTAGTATCCAACTATTTATGGCTCTGCCTTACAGAAGATGCCGGAGGCATGAGGTTCTCTGCTCTGTCTATGCATCGGTCACAACTTTTTGTTTTGTGCAGTAACTTTTCAGAAGTTTCTTGGACCAAATACTATGTAACTCTATAAAGTGAAGTGAAAGTGAAAGCCCATGTGGGAAACGCCAACTCCCATTGTCATTGTGACACAGCACTCCACAGCGCACAAGTGCGCACAATGAAATTGGATTTATGTCTACAAGGGGGCAGCCCCCGGTGGCGCCCCAAGGGAGCAGTACCGCAGTACCTCAGTCATGGAGGATGATGGGGGGAATGCTTTGGTTAACAACTCCCCCCACCAACCTGGCGTGTCAGGAGTCAAACCTGCAACCTTTGGGCTACAAGTCTGATGCCCTAACTGCTTACCCATGACTGTCCTTCAAAAGGTGCATGAACTGATTCATTTTTGTAGGCCAACACTTTCAGGATGGCCACCGCAGAATCAGAATTGGTGTGGACTTCTACCTAAGAATTTGTCATTACATTTGTAAATACATTTTGCAACCAATTCCATGTTCTCATAGAGGTGATGTATGATGGTTCATATTTGAACAGTTAAAAGTTGCCAACATGTTTCGGCCAAGCATTGGCCTTCATCAGGGCTTTAAATCCCTGATGAAGGCCAATGCTTGGCCGAAACATGTCGGCAACTTTTAACTGTTCAAATATGAACTGCTACATTTAATTAAAAGCTTTTTAATGAAGACGATTTCATCAAACATCTCTAGGCTATGTCTAACCAAAGAGCACCTTCGCACTACTAAACAGAACGCCGAAGCCCTCTGACCTACACCTTTGTTTAGCGATTTATGATGGGTCTGAGTGTACCTGTGGGCTGGGAGTGAGTCCACTGTCACTGGAGGTGCTGCCGAAGCTGGTGACAGCGACGACCTCGCTCTTCTCCCCCACGTCTCCGTTCTGATGGGAACCCAGCTGAGGAGAGTCCTGAGGGACAAAGTGACTGTGTCCATGGCCAGGCTGAAGACAAAAAGTGACAAAGAAATGGAGTGTCGATGTCAGTGAACCTTCTCATGCATACAGGTCACGTTATCAAAAGAGTGTACTTGTAAGCCACTGGACTTCTTCTTCTTCTACATGTTGAAAGGAGAGGTTTGGTTACTTTGGTTGAGGCACAACGACACCCTTTAAAAATTAAAGGTTTAGGTTCTCTTGCAACAAATCTCAGTAGCATCTTAGTGCAGATGGGGTCGCCGACGGGCCTATTCACTATTTGCTGAAAATAAATACTCAACTACATCATAACAACATTGCTATGACATTACAGAGAGCCATAACAGATTAAGACAGCCATTACAATTTTGGTGACAGCAAGGTTATAACATAGGCTCTGCGCTAAGGGGTTCATAAAGTCTGGCAGCGGTGATACTGTTGTCAATATTTCATATACAGCAGATGAAAATATGTTTTAAAGCCCTGATGAAGGCCACTCCTTGGCCAAAACATGTTGGCAACTTTGAACTGTTCAGATATGAACTAGCTACATTTAATTAAAAGCTTTTTAATGAAGACAAAGAGTGCCTTGGATTTCATCATACATCTCTAAGTTACGTTTAACCAAAGAGCACCTTGGCACTACTAAACAGAATGCCGAAGCCCTCTGGCCTACACCTTTATTTCATATACGGTAGCTTACCTCCATGTCGATCTTCAGTGCCATTTTGAGGACTTTCTCCATAAAGTAGAGAGCGTAGAATCCAAAAAAAATCCCGATGGCTTTGGTAGTGTAGTCATCCACCTTGGGGTCAAACCCTAAGGCCTAGCAGATTGGAGAGAAAAGCATTCTTAAAGGGACAGTTTGGTCAATTTCAACATGCAGTTGTATTGCTCACGCTACCCTTGACTTGTCAGTACCTGGTGATGCCACATTTTTCGGCTCAGCCCTGTCCGAGATATGAGCAATTCTAATGGGGGCAGCGTTTGTTTACATTTTTAAAAAATGAAACATAGGCCAACTCCAAATATTTTCCCAAAAGGTACTGCTGTTTGCTAGTTGTTTGCTGATGTTGTATAACCTTTTGGATGTTTTTGGGAATAAATAAAAATGTTTTTTTGATATGTAAACAAAGAGCTGCCCCCAATACAATGACCAGGATCTCGGAAACGGCTGAAGAAGAAGAAAAATAAATCTCAGGCACTGACAAGTCCAGGGTAGTGTGAGCATTACGACTGCATGTTGAAATTGACCAAACTGTCCCTTTAACAAATGGATACACACAATATCCATGATAGTGCTTTAGTAAATTGTCAACCATCATCAACCCAATTGTGAAGATCTACCCCAGTGGTTCTCAACATTTTTTGAACAAACACCCCCTTGGATACATCACAAGCCTCCCAAAGCCCCTTAATCTCATAAGAAGCCTGACAACGCACCCCTTAGTATCAAAAAACTAAATGGACTAATACTCCCCAATGGGCAACTAAGCACCACCCCCTCTCAGCTGTATCCTTCTAAACGCCCCCCTAGAGCTCCCCAACGCCCCCCTGTTGGGCCATAGCGCCCCCGTTGAGAAACACTCATCTACCCCATTCCACAGGTCAATCCACACCACCATACTATGCGTACCCAGGGCCAGAGCAATAGGGAGGGCAAGCAGGGCATTTGCTCCTGGGCCCAGGGCACTCTTGCATTGGTGGCGGGGGCCCAATTGTGATCTTGTCAGGTCATATAGGGGGCCCGATAAGTGTTTTTTGCCCTAGGGCCCTGTGTACAATTGTTCCGCCAATGCTGTGCGTACCTCTGGGATGAGTGCCAGGACCGCATTGGAGAAGAGGGTGCCGATGGCCAGGCCGATGAAGTAGGTGAGGATCTTGGGGAAGTAGGACTTGTTGGTGAAGGGGATGAGCAAGAGGCCCAACAGAGCCGACAGGTTGATGATGGTGACGGCCAAGAAGCCAAACCCCCACACTGCGGATGAGAGGAAGTAAGACACACACATACAATGGTTTTACTCAGAACCATACAGAGGGGAGAGTCGGGCAATCTCCACTGTTTAACGTCTCAGAACTGCTTAAGCGTTGCAAATGTTAGTGCCTAGAAGTGGGCGTAGCACACAGCAAATGCGATGCCATGCAATGCAGGGAATATGACAAGACTTGCTGTTCGTAATAACTTCAGATAAACATCACAGATGGTAAAACTGTTGTGATTATCATTACCGAGACAGTTGATAGTTTACATATTTGTGGTGATTACCCCGCAGTATAGTTCGTTAGTCCTTATTTTTGGCTTTTAATGTGGTGGTTCTATGTTGAGTCTATGGAAAGACAACCGCTTTAGGCACGACCTCGATCTCGTTGAAAGGCGGGGCTGCAATTTAATTCCTGGTCGTCCAATCGCGTAACTCTCCCCTCTGTATGGCTCTGGTTTTACTCATCACATGCATAGAAATAGAGAATTTTTTTTAACAGAAGAGCCTTGTCTCAGCAGAGTAGCATGCAGTGAGTGAAATTAGAGTTGTCTGCACGCACTGTGCAGGGAGGCCAGGTTGGTCAGGAAGCCAAAGCCCCACTGTGAGGTGAGGTGCATCTTGGGTGCATTCCAATATGCGACCTTGCGTCCTCTACTTGTGCTTGTGGCCTCACGTTTTGCTGAACAAGCAAGTTTCCCCGCTGTCAGCCTAGCCAAAACAATTTTTGGGGGGGTATTCTTCATTCCCCATCCAGTTTGCAAATGAGAAAATGACTTTACAATTGAGCTTTTGCGAGATATTGAAATATAATGCTGTCTTCCTGGTACGAGGCCACAAACACAAGTGGAGGACGCAAGGTCTCATATTGAAATATACCCCTTGTCAAAAGGCTAGACAGGAAACTACTTGGGGCCCCCAAGCCACTAGATTAGGTGTTCTCAACGGGGGCTCTATGGAGACCTTGGGGGGTGGTGAGAAGGATACAGCTGCGAGGGGGTAGTGCTTAGTTGGCATTGGCAGGGGTGATAGTGAAAAAAAATCCTGAGCCTGAACTTTTTTCCCTGCTCTAACGACGACGACAAGATATTGCATAGTGACGTAACGTAGGCCTATTTTGACACATTATTCAAACATTTAATAGCCTGTGTATGACCATTATTCAAGCCTGATAGTAGAAGAAAACCCTGAACCTGTAACACTTTCTGAGATAAGAATAACCTAATGGCTAATTATTATCAATGTTTTTATTTTTGCAAACTCTGTCAAGCCTGAAATCAGGCATGGAGCCTGAATACTATCAGCCCTGCATTGGGGGCCTTAGCCCCTAAAGGCATGGCATTATAAATTAGCTGTTACCAGAATGGCAATGACCACGCCATAATGTATTACTAAATGCCCCGTGAGCTGTCATAGTAGTGTAGTACTATAGTAGCTAACTTTCAATGTCTACTACAGCGTGCCACAGGAGGTATGGCGTGCATTACTCCATTTTTGTTATAGTAACGAGGGGCGTTGGCATGCTTATGATGAGGTGATTTGGGCATGTTTGTTCAAAAAAAGGTAGAGAACCATTGCACTACTAGATGGTGAGCCATAGCTCACACTTAAATCAAGTAGTGATGATTTGTTTCAAATGTTCTTCCTTTGGATGTTGGCTTGGGGCCACAGCTGTTGCCTCTGCCCCACAGGCAGCTGTTAGAGAATGGAAGAGGGACGAGTGCGAGGCTATTAAAGGCCAGGAAAGCTCATGTGTTAGATGCTGTCTTGGGTGTCTGTCTGATGACCATTTGTGGAGCATTTGTCTGACCATTTGCCTGGCTGTCGTAGAGTTGAAGAGACGACTCTTTTTTTTACCAGTGCTGTTGTATTGCAACCTGTTTCAATACAAGACATTGCAATTTGCCCAGATAACGAATTACCGTTGGAATATCATTTTTTTTAATATTCATTTACTATTTCATTTGTGGAAGAAGAATGTAACAGGGAAATAAATAAAAAGAACATGCAATATGTATGGAAGACTATGACACCATGTTGACTGCAGCATCCTCTCTATTATATGTATACAGCAAGCATGGGCACTTTGGGTAAAGTGTGGTATATCCTGCCTTTTGCACACACACATTTAGCCAACAGCTACAAGGGGGCACTGTGTTCAAAACTAGCATCTTGTCAGGTAAGGGTTTTGCACGTGGGGCACTGTGTTCCAAACTAGCATCTTGTCAGGTAAGGGTTTTGCACGTGGGTCACTGTGTTCCAAAATAGCATCTTGTCAGGTAAGGGTTTTGCACGGGGTGAAGACAGTAGCTGGCCTGACACATTGGAATGATGTAATGCTCGTTCGTTTATGACAACCTGAACTCATTACACTGAAACCATGTGCTATAAATTGAAGCCGTAAAATCCGGAGGTCCTGTTCAATTACAGATAGCAAAAGGCTTGACACTGCACGTGCGCGCACACACACACACACGCACGCACGCACGCACGCACGCACGCACGCACGGACACTCACACACGCACAGACACAGACACAGACACAGACACAGACACAGACACACACACACAGACACAGAAACGAATGCACGCACGGACAATCGCACACACACACACACACACACACACACACACACACACACACACACACACACACACACACCAGGGTAAACCGGAATACACATAATTGCTTCTTATCTGCCATAAATTAAAATTGACCCCTCATCACATCAGATTGGAAATGGATGGCCATGGGTAGCCACAATATTAGAATGTCTAGTCAGCATGAGTGGAACTGTATGGCCCTCTCTCCTTCTGAGACTCACCACGGGCATCGATGGTCACAGCTCTGTCCACTGTTGTCTTCTTCTCTTGGGGGCATGAGGGCAGCAGGGCTTGGTTGAGGAGAGCAGGGCAGATATCATGCAGTTGAGCTTCACCCAAACGAGTGAGGTTGCTGAGTCCGTACAGGTCAAGGACCTCACCTCCTGACAGACACTGAACACAATGATGTTTAGATGTCAGTTAGTCTGGTCAGCCATGATGGGAAATTGATTGACAGCAAGCAAACAGAAGAGGTTTTTAAAGCAGGTAATGCCAGGGCTATTCAAACATGACACTGCGGGCTGGTTGGGGATTGCACGAGGTAAAACCGCCTGTTTGGTCTTCTTAACGTTCATTATGGACTGTCAACAAGCTATAATTAAGCAAATACGTCGATCAATCACATCAGAGAGAGAGAGAGAGAGAGAGAGAGAGAGAGAGAGAGAGAGAGAGAGAGAGAGAGAGAGAGAGAGAGAGAGAGAGAGAGAGAGAGAGAGACTAAACTAAAGATAATAGGCACACCATTTCAAAACCTGGACCAGGAATTCACGCGCTGGATTGAATGTAATTCTACAGTAGCGCAGCAAGCTGGAACGAATGTTATTCTTTTTGCCTGAACAGAAGATGATATAGAAACATACCTTTGATTCTTTGGACACAACATCTCCTAGATCAATCGGTTTGTTGCTCAGTCGATCCAAAAACGTATCTATGTCAAAGGGGGTCAGGGAACCATCGCCACCATAGAAGCGAAGTATGTCATCAAAAATGACCGGTTTATCTCCCAAAACACCACAAGTTGAAGTCACCAAAACTCCGAGAATAACCAGGATTTGACTCGCTGTCGGATGTCCATGAGCTTCTCCCATTTTATGGTGGTCGGGTGAGGGCAAATAAGTACGGACTAGTTTGGGAATGACAACAGTCAACACCTGGAGGTACCAAGTGGTATGGAAGAATGTGCAGATGTGCTGCTATGAACCAAATGCGGACGAGCAGCGCAATCAAGGACATTTATTGTCGGCATGTCCTCTAATCTTCTGCGCCATCTCATCTGAATGTATTTATGAAAAAGTGATAATCAGCAATAACTACCAGCAATTTAAGCTACAGGTAGCCAGCCGCAATTAGAGGCTTGGAGATAACCGCAAACACCCTGACCTTAGAACCGCACCTCCGGTTGTTGTCAGCAACTTCACGGGGAATATTAGGCCACCCAGCGCATGAGGCCACCACTTTATTACTATCAGTTGCTGAACGGTGATAGGCTGGAAGCGCAGAGGCCACATGGGCCTACGCTTCATTGATAGATTGAGCCTTCATCTCCCTTTAGTATCGAATTAATTAAATAACCATTTATTTAATTAATAAGCGCACTGGAGGAATTATTCATCCTGATTAAAATAGTTCCAAACAAAGACTATAGCTGAAGAAAGAAAGAAAGAAAAAGAGAAGGGGGGGGGAGGAGCTGTGTCGTATAACTAAACAACTGAAATTAACTAAAACAAACCATGGTTGATAATAATAGCCTACCCAATTTAAAAATCTAATGTATTGAAGATCATGACAGAGATCATGGCCTCTTAGAATGTTTATTTCATCCTTGTGGTCTCTGCAGATTTGGAATGCTGCAATCCTGCCATCTGCTGGTAAAATCAAACCACTCAAGACTGGGTCAGATTCTAGCAACCTATATAATACAGTAGAAACATAAGTTTGGAGAATGCTGTCTAACTTGTTTTAAAGGTCTGGTGAGTTATCCTTTTATTGTATTTTGGTAGTCGACGTGAACAGAGTCCCTATAATTAATTGCATGGGAAAGACACAAACCGTGGAATATTAATGTGTGACACTGGCAAGTGTGTGTTTTTTTTTTTTTTTAACTTTTGTTTAAAGACCCCCAGCCCCGTTTTGTATACTCCAATTAAAACAAACAAACAAAAAGACAGACAAGCATGCAAACAACACATAACATGGTTTGGTATTTCCATGGCTTTTATTAGATTATTATGAGACCATATCTTTATGTAAAATAGCATGAACTCAGCAGCAGTCCCTGTGGAGCCGAGTAGATTTAGCTTCCCTCTCTTGTGTTGCTGATGACCCAACACTGCAGGTTACAAAACAAGCCATTTGCCTATTGTCCTTCCTCCCTCAGAGTGGGGGAGAGGTGTGAACTATCCACGGGGCCCCAGCACAGGGCTCTGCCAAGTAAACTTTCCACACTGACTTGTGGACGCAATATTTCTTGCCTCACAGCGTTGTATTATGGATGTAGCTTTAGAACAAAGACAGGAGAATCTGTTTCAGTATGAGATGTATACAGGGTCACTGACAACTTTGGCCAGGACAAATTAATCTGAAAGGGCCCCCAACCCCATATAATGTCTCTCCTTGTGCCCCCATTGCCCCCGTCCACCCCCCTGCCCCTTTGACATTCTCAACAGGGGTTCTACACCCCCCAGGAGGCATTAGAGAGCCTTTGGAGTCGTTGAGAGCCAAACAGCTGAGGGGGGCACTGAGTTACAAACACACACCAAGATAAATTAGACTGGGGGTGGGGTTGTTGTTGGGAAGTGAATGGAAACTCTCACATAATTCTAGAAAGATTTATAACAATCATACAACATCAAGTCGTCAAGTCAAGTCAGCTTCTATTGTCTCTTTCCTCATATGCACAAGACATACAAGGAAATTGAAATTATGTTTTCTCTCTATACCATGCAAGGACAAGACATAGGCCTATACAAGACTGACATTTTACAGACTGACCTAAAGTGCGAGACAGGACATAATCAATAATAGCATACTGAAAATAATTATTATTATTTCAGGCGCAGGCTATGCTGTCTTCATAATATTTAACATCATACCGTTTGGTGTGTGTGTGTGTGTGTGTGTGTGTGTGTGTGGGGGGTGTCTTTAAATGATTTTTGTGGTTATCAAAAACTCTTAACTACATAATAACAACATTTCTATGACTTAAGAAACAGATTAAGACGTCGCCATTATCATTTTGGTTAAAAAAAGGTTATATCAGAGGTTCTGCATGAAAGTGTTAAAAAGCTCAAGACTTATTTACTTACTTAGGTCTTTAAGTTCCCCAGTAGGCCTACTATTGGAGCAAAGGCCATTGCCGAAACTCTTCCATGTCCTGTCCTGTTGTGGGCCCTCCGCTTCAGTTGTTGCCATGATAGACCGCTTCTTCCTTCATTTCCTGCTCAACAGCTTAGAGAACCACAACTCTGTACAAAGGATCCTCACATTGTATTTAAGGATGGTGATTTTTATGATGCTATTTTGTAACAAAGATGTTGTCTCTGATGCTACTGCATGACCGAGGGGCTTCCCTAGAGGCTCTGTAATGACTTTCGAGGGTGATGGACAAACTCTGACAGACGGAGATATCACCTGTCCACATTCCCTGCTGTTGCTCACATCACATACACAAACTGGTGACTGGTGACTTCTACAGTGTCTGATTGGTCCAGTGCTTCACAAACTTTTTTTATAAACATCCTTTGGAGCCAACCACTTGAGCTCATTTTTTTGACCGAGAGTACTTTCCAACAATCAGAGGTTGAACAGTGTGCCGCCATCTGCCCCCTTGCATGGGTGAGGCATGAATACAATTTTGTTGTATGCAGTGTGTACTTGTGTGCTGAGGAGTGCCGTGTCACAATGACAATGGGAGTTAGAGTTTCGCAGGTGGACTTTCACTTTCTTTCACTTTCACTGAGCAAGAACTTACGCTGTGACCCTTTTTCCCACACACGTCCATACATTCAGTAATCAGGCAGGTCACACACAGGGACGGATCTAGTCATTTTGGGGCCCTAGGCGAAATATAATCACGGCACCCTCAAAAGTCATACAAGATACAAGAGATACAAGATATTTTATTTGTCATGTGTATATATATGAAACTATATATACAATGAAAAGCTTCCCTGCTCTGGGAGTCCCAAAAAAGGTTAAAAAGAATGTTAAAAAGGCAAAAAGGGAAAAAAAAGAAAAAAGTAGGAAAGAATGTGATGAGTGGATTCCTTCCAATGTTGGTGTTTTTGAATTCAACAGTCTGACACATTGAGGGAAGAAGCTGTCCCTGAGTCGGCTGGTGTGAGCACGTAAGCACCTGTATCTCCGGGCAGATGGTAGAGTAGAGTAGAGTAGAGTAGAGTAGAGTACTTTTATTAATCCCGAAGGAAATTAAGGTGTCTGTCAGCTTACATAAATACACAAATACAAAACATACACAAGACATTATACACATAATTGAACACTACAGGAAAATATATTGAAGGGTGAAGTGTGTGTAGCTGGGGTGGTGTGGATCAGCTATAATTCGTTATATAGACATATACAATTCTGTGGTTTGGAGCTATTCTAGTGTTTTGTCTCATACTGTATATACTGTATCTTGGAGTACCTTAGTGACAAACTAAGATCAAGCATACTTTTACTTGTATGTTTACCGCGACTGGTGTGACAGTTGGGGCCCCTATGAAGGACAGAGGTGGACGGGCCCCAGGCAATTGCCTAGGTTTGCCTAATGGAAAGTCCGCCTCTGGTCACACATTACATTACCTTTGGTAGACACTTTTATCCAAAGCGACTTGCAATCGAGAGCATAGACATAGCATGCAACACTAGCAGATACAAAGTGCACACACAGTAAATGTTGCAGTGTTAATTCAACACTAATAGAGTTCATTTAAGTCCAAATGATGTCAAATAAAATCTCTAAGTGTTAAATGAGCACTGCAGAATTTACTGTGCAGGAAATATACAGAATAATAAGTGCAGATGACAAGTAGGGTTCATGTTTTTTTAAGTACATTAGTACAGTTAAGTAGAGTAGACACACACACAGACACACAGACACACACACACACACACACACACACACACACACACACACACACACACACACACACACACACACACACACACACACACACACACACATCTGGCAAAAATGTAGATAGACGGAAGATGGGTTTGAGTGCTCATCACGTAATTTGAGATCATGCCTCTCTTGCTCTAGCCACTACCACACACACACACACACACACACACACACACACACACACACACACACACACACACACACACACACACACACACACACACACACAGACAATTGTAACGTGAGCGTTGAATAGGTTCTGTGTGTTCCTCATCAGATACCATAGGTTAAGGACCCCACAGGAAGTGGGTGTGGTTCTGTATGTATATACGTTAGGATCTATGTGATCAAGGTCATTAATTAAATGGTTGACTGTCTCCAGTGTCTCGTGTCCTCAGTCCGGTTATAGCTAAGCTAATATAATAGTACTTAGAAAGTACGTATTAGTACATGGTGTCAGAAGTGCGTGTCGGAACACAGCGAAATAAGGATGGAATCGCTTTTCCCGGTAACCCCACCGGACAACTTTGATTTCTCTGACTTTTCCACATGGCCGAACTGGATTCGTCGTTTCGAAAGATTCCGCGTGGCGGCGGGACTTGACAAGAAAAGATGAACAGTACCAGGTGAATGCCTTAGTTTATGCCATGGGAGATAAGGCAGACGATATTCTGTCAACCCTCGTCTTTGATGCAGAGCAGAACGAGAGCGTTAACAAGTATCAGTCAGTGAGGGCAGCTTTGACAAATATTTCATTTTGCAAGTACAACGTCATTTATGAAAGGGCGCGCTTTAACAGGCGTAGCCAGGAGGCAGGCGAAACCGCTGAAGCCTTCATCGCGGCAGTTTATAAACTGTCTGAGCACTGCCAATATGGCCCTCTGCAAGACGAAATGATCAGAGACAGATTAGTCGTTGGCATAAAACACAACGGACTTTTCCGAAAAGTTACAACGGGACAATGAATTAACGTTTGGAAAAGGCAATCACAGCAATTCGCCAACACGAAGAAATTAAAAAAGCAGCAGCCAGTGGTGCGGGAGGCTATGGCTAGCGAACAAAGAGAGGCGAATGTGGACTTGCTGAAATTTAAGAAAAAGACATTCAGAGACAATCCAGACAGGGAAAATGTCCTATGGAAAGGGACAAAAGGACTTTCAAAAAGGACAGAAAAGCTGTGGGCGGTGTGGAAAAGGGCCGCCACACTCCCTGAACAACTGCGCTGCACGAGATGCTGAGTGCAGGAAATGTAGGAAGAGGGGGCATTTTGCAGCCGTTTGCAAGTCGGGCAGAGTCGGTGCAGTGCTGGAGGCAGAGGAAGAGGGGACACTTTTCCTGGGTGCAGTGTCCACAGGGAGGAAACCTGCATGGACGAAAACACTGAAAGTGAATGGACAGGCACTTACCTTCAAGCTGGATACAGGTGCGGACGCAACCGTCATCCCAAGCGCTGCCTACTCCGAGAGACTGCATGGCCCACTCACCAAAGCATCCATACCAACTGTGTGGACCCAGCAACGAACCACTTCAGGTCAGAGGTCAGTTTAATGCAGTAATGACATACAAAGACAGGACAACAGTACAGCCTGTCTATGTGGTGCAAAAGCTAGCAACACCACTGCTGGGTCTGCCAGCCATTTCAGACCTGAAATTGATTCATGTAGTGGACAGTGTAGTTGAGTCTGAGAATGACATGAAGAAACAGTACTCCGAGGTCTTCACAGGACTGGGCTGCCTCACAGAGAGTACAAAAATCAAATTAAAGGACAACGTTAAGCCCTTTGCACTGTCGCTACCACGTCGTGTACCTCTGCCACTGCACGACAAGGTCAAGGAGGAGCTCCAGAGAATGGAGAAAATGGGTGTGATCGTGCCCATAGAGGAGCCTACAGATTGGTGTGCGGGCATGGTCGTGGCTCCGAAGCCCAACGGGAAAATCAGGATCTGCTCCGACATGACTCGCCTGAACGAGTACATCTGCAGAGAGAGACACATCCTGCCAGCTGTCGACGAGACCCTGGCCAAGCTGGCTGGGGCCACGGTGTTTTCGAAGCTGGATGCTACAGCTGGATTCTGGCAGGTACCCCTACATCCACAATCAGTCCCACTCACTACATTCATCACGCCATTCGGGCGATACTGCTACAAGAGACTGCCATTCGGCATATCGTCAGCACCTGAGCACTTCCAAAAACGGCTGACACAGATGCTGACAGGGCTAGAAGGGACTGTATGCCATGCTGATGACATCCTGGTCTTCGGGTCAACTCGAGAGCAACATGACCAGAGGCTGCACAGGGTGTTGGGGGCGGCTCCAGGAACAGGGGCTGACACTGAACAGTGAAAAGTGCCAGTTCGCCGTCAGCGAGGTGGCGTTCCTGGGCCACATCGTCGGCGAGAGGGGCATACAAGCAGATCCAGCAAAGATAAAAGCCATCACAGAGATGCCCACCCCCAAGGATGCTGCGGACGTCAAAAGGTTTGTGGGCATGGTCAACTACGTGGGCAAGTTCTCCCCACGTATAGCACAGCTCACTCAGCCACTTAGAGACCTGCTCAAATCCGACACAGACTGGGTGTGGGGCAGTGCACAGCAGAGAGCATTCGACGAGCTGCGTAGGGAACTCAGCTCGCCAACAATCCTGGCCCAGTACAGTCTGCACCGAGAGACTATAGTAGCAGCAGATGCTCATCCTTTGGGCTAGGGGAGTATTATCACAGAAGCAGCAGTCTGGAGAGTGGAGGCCAGTAGCCTTCATATCTCGCAGCATGACAGACACGGAGCGTAGATACGCCCAGATAGAGAAGGAAGCGCTGGCGCTGACCTGGGCGTAGCGAGCGTTTTCAGTCTTACCTGATAGGGAAGGACTTTTTAATACAGACTGATCACAAACCTCTGATTTCCCTGCTGGGCAGTAGGGCATTGGATGACCTACCACCCCGCATCCTGAGATTCAGGCTGCGGCTGCTTCGCTTCACATACACGATCGAGCACGTGCCTGGAAAGAAGCTGGTCACAGCGGACGCGCTCTCCAGGGCACCCATCCAAGCGCCGCCTACGCCAGAGGACAAGCAGCTGGAGGAGGATGTGTGTGTCTCCATCAACACCATCATGGAGCACCTGCCAGCATCAGAGCAGAGGTTAGTGCAGATCAGAGCGGCACAATATGCAGATGATGTGTGTAAAAGACTCAAATGTATGGTGCAAACAGGTTGGCCCCGGAACAAAAAGGCACTTCCACCACAACTGCAGCTGTACTGGCAGTACCAACAGGACCTGCTGGTGGCAGACGGACTGCTGATGAAAGGCGAAAGACTCGTCATCCCAGCCACACTGCAGGAGGAAATGCTGGCCAAGATCCATGAGGGTCACCAAGGTATGACAAAGTGTGTGCCAGAGCGCAGCACTCAGTGTGGTGGCCAGGTCTGTCCAAACAGATCAAGGAGAGGGTGGGAAACTGTGAAACGTGCGCACAGGAGGCCCACAATGCACCAGAGCCACTGCTGACAACTCAGCTGCCAGAGAGGCCATGGCAGCGTGTGGCAGTGGATCTTTTTCAGTGGGAAAATGCAATGTATCTCCTGTGCATAGACTACTACTCACGCTACATAGAAGTGGCAAATCTAACCTCCACCACCACAGCTCACGTGACAAGCAAGCTGAAGGCGATCTTTGGCCGTCACGGTGTCCCAGAGACCGTTGTCAGTGACAACGGCCCCCAATTTTCTGCAGCGGAGTTTGCAGCCTTCGCCAGAGACTACGACTTCGTACACACAACCAGCAGTCCCCGCTACCCTCAAAGTAACGGAGAGGCTGAGAGGGCGGTGAGGACGGTGAAATCGCTTCTGAAGAAGGGAGAAGATCCCCACAAGGCGCTCATGGCCTACAGGGCCACTCCGTTGGCGCACGGCTCGTCCCCGGCCAGTGCTGATGGGCCGCAACATCAGGACGCCCTTGCCGGTCAGCGAGGGGAAACTTCAACCGGCGTGGCCTGACCTGCAGGCCTTCAGAAAGAAAGACCAGGAGGTAAAAGAGCAACAGGCCTCCTGGTACAACAAAAGACACAACACAAAGGCAAGACCAGCACTCAGGCCAGGACAAAAGGTCTGGGTGAAGAACTCAAAAGAGACAGGTACGGTGAGTGGTCCAGCTCAGACACCCAGGTCATTCAACATTGACCTGCCCTCAGGCACCCTGAGGAGAACCCGATCTCATATCAGGGTCGTTCCACAACCAGAGACAAGAGTGGGCCGGACCATCCGACCACCAAACAGACTGAACCTGTAAAACAAAAGCTGTGGTTTGGAACACAGGGCATAATAAACCCTGCACAGCTTGGGGAACCGGGCAGTCTACCCCGACCCCTAGGTAAACAAACTGATTTAAATGAACAGTTCATGAAAAAAAAAAAAGAAAAGATGAAAAGTTCATGGAAAAGTAAATGATTTGTGTGATAATTTACAAAAGGGGGGAGATGTAATGTTGGAATGATATTCAATGTAAATGATTTGAGGATAAGTAACTAAAGGGGGGAGATGTAACGTGAGCGTTGAATAGGTTCTGTGTGTTCCTCATCAGATACCATAGGTTAAGGACCCCACAGGAAGTGGGTGTGGTTCTGTATGTATATACGTTATGATCTATGTGATCAAGGTCATTAATTAAATGGTTGACTGTCTCCAGTGTCTCGTGTCCTCAGTCCGGTTATAGCTAAGCTAATATAATAGTACTTAGAAAGTACGTATTAGTACAACACACACACACACACACACACACACACACACACAGCAGTCTCCATAAAAGGGAAAAACGAGTCCAGATAAGTGTGCAGGTGCCAGTCAGTCCAGTTTTTCCACCTTTGGTCACCAATGACGATCTCTTTCTGTGTATCCTCCTGTGTCGTGTTGAATAGCTGGATGGCCCCGCATGGGGACAAAAGACCTCCGTAGTCTGGAAAGGAGAGGCTGGAGCTCACTGCAGCTTAGTTTTCAAGACTTTATTTCGTGCACACACCCGACCAACGTTTCGGTGTTGTTACACCTTCTTCAGAGTCGAAAAGAAGGTGTAGCGTTGGTAATCGTTGGTCGGATGTGTGCACAAAATAAAGTCTTGAAAACTAAGCTGCAGTGTGCTCCAGCCTCTCCTTTCCAGTGATGTTTGTCCCACTGTGATGCACCTGCAAGCTGAGTGAGGGAATAGAGTCCCAATTCTACCTCCGTAGTCTGTCTGCCTTGCAAGGGATGCCACAGAGTCTGTAGCTGAACAGGCTCCTCTGGCTGGCAAAGACTGGGTGTAGGCCCTGTAGGGGGTGACTGTCATTGTCCAGTCTGCTCAGGCACATCATTGTATTTGGCCGACGTGTTTGTCCTGTGTGACGTCGTACAGTGGAATAAGCAGTCCCTGTGGAGAATGATGGGTTCACATGCCTTCCTTGGTTCTCTCATGGAAGAGGCTGTCAGACAGGAGGGGACACATCACTCACTCTGTCATGCTCTTGACCTGCCAGGGAGTTGGGCTAGGTATTGCCTCCACAGAGGCGATTCTAGGGTCAGGTGGGGCCCCAAGCGAAAATGCAAAAGAATGAACATTTGAACCAAAATCACCACTACTGTAGTACAGTATGGGCTGTTATTCACTATCAAGGGGCTTTGGGCCCCCAAGCGGCTGCCTGCCTTGCCTAGTGGCAAGATGCGCCTCTGTGCATCCTTATAATTTGGATTTGCAACATGGGTGCCTGGTTTGTGTATTATTGTGTAGATGCAACATTTTTAGAGGATAGGCGAAGTTACGAGTCAATTGGTGTTTAATCTGTGCTAAGCCACAGATGGACAAAAGGGTACTTTCCCCTCCAATGTGATACATCAAATCACTATTTTACTCCCACATTTCAGAAATCCAGAGCAAATCAAGTTCAATGTTTTAGAGAATAGGCCTAAAGCACAAAGCACTTAGGAGCTTTGGATTTGCTAACAAGCGTAACAAATGATAGGCCTTATTTATTTTCCATCTTATGAGATTTTTCCCCCTCTTCCACTAGACGATTTTTTAAAGACGATTTTTGTCAACATTTTGTACATTTTCTTTTTTTTCCCCAAGTGGGAGACGAACAGATGCGACTTTTATATTGAAATTCGAATGGATCCACTCCAAAACCGGAAGTTCTCGAAACCTTCACCCCATGCGTTGCACAAAGTTCATCTGTGGTCAAGCTGTACAGACGAGACGCAATCACAATGTAACACGTCCAGTTTATGATTTGTAACAAATTGCGCATTTGGGATAGCTACAGTTGCCAGACCCGCGCTGTTTGCATCCTTGCTGTAAAGATGTATCGAAACGCGCGTTCTGCTTTCACCTTGTGCATGGGGATACCCTGTCGGTGAGTGAGTAGTAGGCAAAGAGTGAAACTGTGCCGCTTGACGCTTTCCCACAAAGTTTAAACGTTTCAGTTTGGGTTGTCTCTCCAGATGGAACATGTGTGTGGATGGAGTTTTGTCTGGCGCGCCCCTCAACGAAATGTGACCCGCCCCAAATTAATTAAAAACACCACAGCTTGTAGCCACTTGTGCAGTATTTCTGTAAATGTTGAAGTTGCATCCACGACCAGATATTGCTGCTGGAGTCATGATGGGTAACGTTCTGTAAAAGTAACATCACCGTGACTATTGTTAAACCTGTTTCAGGGATTTACTGACTATTGTGTCAATTCACAATGACTAAGCACTGGCTTTCAGCATCATTCATTGGAATGTCCCTCCCATTCGAGTACTCTAAACAACCACCTCCGGTCCTGTTGGCTTCCTGGTTATGGCCATAATCGTACAGTTTACTCGATTACAAGAGTCACTTTTTAAACGGCGACGATCCTTTTCGCTCTCTTGCAGACTTCTCAGTCGGACTATGGCTTCATCTGACACAGTCACCCGGTTCGATTTTCTGGTCATAGGCGGTGGATCTGGGGGTCTGGCTGGTGCCCGCAGAGCCGCGGAATTGGGGGCTTCTGCCGCCGTGATCGAAAGCCACAAACTTGGAGGTACCTGCGTGAGTAGCCTTATCCTGGTTACAAAAATGTAGTCTTTGAGAAACCTAACATGTAATAACATTTTGAACAGAAATTCGTATTTTATAGGTCTGTGTACAGACCGTAGTTGCCCCCATAAATACCACATGTAGTTCAATGGACACATTACGAAACCTCGAGATGCGCTCTTTTTGTGACATGTTTTGTGCGCAATGTTTTGGTTCACCAGAGTAAAAGCAGTGGGCACCAATCCAACCCCCGTGTCGGCTATTCCATAGTCTACTTAGCCTGCATGGTTGTTTTAGAAATCAGATGTTTACGTTGTATGTAAACTTCGTCATCTATTTAAAAGTGTTAACTTTTCACCCCTAAGTGGTTAGAGCGCACAGTTGTTCCGGATATTTTGGGGCTGCTACACGACTCGACTATTCATTAGTTATCTAGGAAGGCAACATATCCCAACAGGCACCACTCACTGAATGACATACATGTTTAATACTTTGACATGAATGAATGGAAAATGCACAGTATTACCCCCATTTTCATGTATTTATATGCTCCTCACCCCCCACCCATTCAGGTCAACGTTGGCTGCGTCCCCAAGAAGGTAGTTGTGTGTCCCTTTATTTTCAACTCTCAACATTTGTTACATAGACTGACATATGAGAGTCAGTACTTCATAGAATACACTTACTCTTGGCCTCTTTTAAGACACCTTATCTTCACTCCTTGCTATGTTCCTAGGTTATGTGGAATGCAGCCGTACATGCAGAGATTGCCCATGATCGTGCAGACTATGGCTACCTAGGAGGAAGCTCTCAGTTCAGCTGGCAGTAAGTAAGCTGACACCACTGGGGACAACAGAGCTGCTCTCGCTTCAGCCATGTTTGGACAGGTTGATGTGTGTGTGTGTGTGTGTGTGTGTGTGTGTGTGTGTGTGTGTGTGTGTGTGTGTGTGTGTGTGTGTGTGTGTGTGTGTGTGTGTGTGTGTGTGTGTGTGTGTTTGTGTGTGGATTAGAGAGAGAGTAGAGATGACTTTGCATAATTAGGAGGGACCTTTTCTTCTCTTTGTGCAGTTACATTTTCTCTTTTTTTTCGTGAAGTTTCAGGTTTTGCCATGCTTGTCTATTTCGCAATCCATTGTGGGTCTTTTGAATGTTTTTTTTGTCCTTCCACACCCACAACGTGTGAGTCAAGGTGATGTGGTGTGATAACTAAGAAAGAGGTGTGGCCCAAGGTTGCTTGCAATCCATCATTAACTTCCTGTAGCTGACCGTTACCACACCGCTGAAGACAGTGGTGGGGGTGTTGTTGCAATGCCACTGAAGTGAGAAGTGGAATTGACATGTGACATCTTTGTGTGTGTCCACAGCACTCTCAAAACCAAGAGGGACGCTTACATTGCCCGACTGAATCAGATCTATCTGGGAAATCTCAACAAGGCAAGACACAACTTTGTATTCTTCTTGTATTAGTTCAAGTGTTTCCCGTTCACAAACACATTCTTTTGCAGGAACAGTTCCACTCTTTCTATCTTATTTCAGGCATTCCTATTTTTAGTCTTAAATTTTGTATTTAAACGAACATGAAGGGGGAGTCTAACATCCAGTCATGTGCCATCTTGAGCTATTTTACATTAACAGTTACTTCCATAGTTCCATTTTTTCCCTCTCTGTGACATTATAAACTCAAAACCATGCGTAATGTAACATCTTGGCCCTGAAGGGCATCACTCCTCAGATTTGTCCTTAGTTTATTCGCCCACAAAGAAAAATTCAAAAAATGCTGTCCTTCGCATCCTTCATTCATTTTTGGGTTAGGTGGGATTCAGCACCCAGTTAAAGCTGTGTGAATCATTAGGCCACAGTGTGAGCGCGTCACCACCACTTTTTAAACTTCTTGACCCTGGCAAGTTTAGAGAAGTAAGGGAACATCTTTTGCATTAGACCTTTTAGACACCTGGACCACAATTGTTGAAATTGCATACTGATGGTGACACATGTGTTGTATCCTGTAACACTTTATTTTAGGGATACATCTATTAGCACTAATACATACAATGTTCCTGTATAATTAACTTGTAAGGCATGTACTAAGCAAAATCAAACATTTGTTAGGCATGTATTCGCAAATGTCTTGTTCATGCACAATAAGGGATTTATTACCAATTTAACCTTAGTAAGGACCTAGTAGGCCTTAGCATTTGCTTAGTACATGCCTTGCAAGTTACTTATGCAGGCATTAACATTGTATGTATTAGTGGTACTAGACGTATCCCTAAAATAAAGCGTTACCTTGTATCCTTCTCCAGGCCAATATACTGTCCATCGAGGGACAAGCGTGCTTCACAGATGATGCCGAGCCCACAGTATTGGTGGCAGGGAAGAAGTACACAGCGAAGCACATCCTCATCGCCACTGGAGGGCGCCCCTCTGTCCTCACCGATGATGAAATACCAGGTAAGGTGGCCAGTAGGTCTCTCAGAAATGACCTGTTGAAATTGGCATGTTTTGGCACAGTCTTGTCTGAACGTCAACACCGTATTCATATGGGGTGTGGTGATGTTTTAACGAGATACCGTAGCCCTAAAACAGGGGTTGGGGAACTTTACTAAAGTCCTCCTAGGGCCATACTATCAACACAAACCAGTATTAGCCCCCTGCACTTTAGGACTATATTGAAGGGGGGCACCTTTACAACATACCCCACCTTTACTAGGTCCCCTGAAAATGTAACATTGAATTGTATTACTTTCTAAGATTTCTTTACAAAACATTTCATATTTAATCGGAAACCGCATAACATTTAAATTGTGTCAGGGGGCGGATAAGATGGCCTCAAGGGCCATAAACTGCCCTCGAGACTTAGGTTCCTGAGTGCATCATTGAGTCCACGGTGGTTGTTTATTTCCAGGATTCATGCTGCTCATTCACAAATGTCACCTTTTTCATGAATACTTTCATGAGCACTACCATCAAATTGTAAGTATCCATTATGACTGGGAAAATTACACTTCATTCATTAAAAGAAGATGGATCTCCTCCATGTACGCCATTTCCAGTAGTAGATATTTTTAACCGCAAAACATACTGTACTTTGGCCATACTAGTAAATATTATTTTATTTCTTAGTAAATATTCATTAAACTATCAAATTTGGTCATAGGCAGCACAGTTGCAAGGAGCAGCATAGTTGCAATGCCTAATCTGGCCACAATCCTACATACTGCCCCTTAATGCACACTGTTCCACCTGTTGAATGCTTGTCTAAAATGTTAATACAGCATTACTACTAATATCACTACATTGCTATGATTACAGATGGTATTTACAAAAACATTGCAACTAGGTCATTTCTTGCTACATTCCTCTGCCTACGACAGATTTCTGATAGGAGTTGTATCTGAGCTAGGCATTTCAAATAGGCCCGTTCCAAAGTGTACTCCTCTTACACTAGTAAAAGACCAGGATGCAACAATGTGCGGCAAACTCTGCCAAGACACTCAAACAATCTAATGAGAAGATCTTTTTTTCCTGATTCTTTTCATAGGTGCAAATCTTGGCATTACCAGCGATGGATTCTTTGAACTTGAGTCTCTTCCAAAGTAAGTCAGAGTGCCAGGTTTTGGAAAAGATTTTGTTTCGAGACGCATGTTTCTGAGAACACAGTTCTTTGTTCTGCCTCCGTCTCACTTCTCTCTCTCTCCTGGTTTCCCATTTCCCTATAGACGCTGTGTCATCGTGGGGGCCGGCTACATCGCCGTGGAGATGGCTGGTATCCTCTCCACTCTGGGCTCAAAAACCTCAATTATCATCCGGCAAGGCGAGGTGAGCACCATCTTGTCTTGTTTCATTTCCCTGATTTTGGTTTTCCTCATCGAAGCTCAGTGGGATTCTCATGGCTCAATAAAAAGTTTGTGTAATGATTTTTTTTCTCTTTCTTTCCTACAGGTACTAAGGAACTTTGATTCCCTAATAAGTTCAAACTGCACCAAAGAGCTGGAGAAGTCTGGAGTTGAACTGTGGAGGAACACGCAGGTGAGTACATATTAACCCATTATCCATTCATCTGTAGACCCCATGAGCCTTGAGCCTTGACCCTTGTGTCATGGCCAATGTTTATTATGTTTTCACCATGCATGTGTGTGTGACCTCATTTGCTTGGTGAGGGGTTAACAACTCGGCAATGCATTCGTGAATTATTTTGACAGTATCGTCGTGTATGCAACATGGCTCAAGGTGATTCAGTTTTGCTGATGGTTTCAGCTAGCTGGCTTGGCAGAGGTCTTTGGGCTACAAATTCCCTTATTCACTTTTGCCTTACCGTGGCTCTAACCGGGCGAATACACAGGCCGCGACGAGATTCAAGCGACAGAGAATCGCTTCTGTGGGGTACACGTTCCCTTATTCAGTTTGGCCCTACCGTGGCTCTAATGTTATGGCACTGAACAGTTATGCCGACGACCCAGGTTCGATTCCGGCCCAGGTCCTTTGCCATATCTTCCTCATCTCTCTCTCTCTCTCTCTCTCTCTCTCTCTCTCTCTCTCTCTCTCTCTCTCTCTCTCTCTCTCTCTCTCTCCCCACTCGTTTCCAGTCCAATCTCGCACTTTCCTATCACAAATTAACTAATAAAATACCTTTTTTTTTTAAAGCTCCCTTATTCATTTTGAGTCTCTGATGTGCTGTAGGTGAAGTCGGTGAAGAAAACGCCAAACGGTCTGGAGGTCACTCTGACCACCTGTGACCCCGAGACCAAGGAGGAGACGATCGGGACCATTGATGACGTCGACTGCCTACTCTGGGCCATCGGCAGAGAGCCCAACATATCCGGCCTGAACCTCGGCCAAATTGTGAGAGGATTTTCTTTCATTTTTAAAATTTTATAGACATCACAAACAAACAAAACCCCACACATCGTGCTACTGACACATCAGACTTCTGAACATACACAAGAAATGGACCCCACAGACTCAGACTGTGAGGGTTTATTTACCTCATTAGATAGTAGTAGTACAGTTGAATAACTAGGCAGAGTTCAAAACGCCTCAAACTCAGCTTCACAGGTGAATAGGTGATATCAGTTGAATTCACCAGTGTGAGTGTGTATTCCCCAGTGGTGTAACAATTTCTAATATGATGTACTGCTGTTGTAATTACAACTCTGAAAATTATAATACTCTGGTATGTGTTTTGACTGCAGTGAATTGACTTCCATGTATTGTGTGCGTAACAGGGAGTGAAGACGGACAAGAGGGGTCACATTGTGGTGGATGAGTTCCAGAACACCACTCGTCCAGGTGTCTATGCCGTCGGAGATGTGTGTGGCAAGGCCCTCCTAACTCCCGGTAATTATTATGCTTCATTTCCTGGTTCTGATGAGAGAAATTGTACAAACATTGGGCTTCCATTTTCACATGTTTAGGTAGATTATTCCTTAAAGGCTGAATGTGTTATAATGTAGTTGTTGTCAGTGTCAGTAAGTGAGCAGGGGGTTAAAGGCTCAGAACTCATCATGAAAGACCATTAGACTTTAAGACTTGATGTCCATAGATTAATATTAAATTTGGAATATTGATTTGGTTATGTGGAACAACCAAAAAAAAAGAATTCGAAGCACACTGTGTCTTTCAGAGTCAGCGTCACTTGAGTAAATGTGTATATACCAATTGACTAAAATTCAGTAGCTGAAGTGGAAGTGCTGTTGTGGAAGTATGGCATTGGGTAATGAAGGATGCCACATTATACCAATATATGACCCAACAAAGAAACAGGAAGTAAAGAAATCATGGGGCCATTTTTATTGGTGGACCCCCTATACTAAAACGACATCAAAGTTTTATTTTCCATTTTTTTTTATTCTCTCTGATGACGCTTAGTAGATTTTATTCTACATGACATAAATTTCATTCTGTGCCATTTTAACTACAGCGAGAGTAGCCCAAAATTTCAGTGTTCATGGAGGGATTGCAATGTGAGTTCAGAAGTGCTTTTCATCATGTTAGACACCCTGTTGATAAACCACTGGAAAGCTTTTGCTTGAAGAAACGGATACTATACTATCTGTATAGTCATAGTATTTTTTTTTAGAAATGTTATGTCAGTCGGTGTATTCATCTCCTGTCTTCCTTTGTGTGTAGTTGCTATTGCTGCTGGCAGAAAGCTTGCCCATCGCCTCTTTGAGAACAAGCCCGAGTCCAGAGTGGACTACAGCAACATCCCCACCGTGGTCTTTGCCCACCCGCCCATTGGCACCGTGGGACTCACAGAGGGTGAGTGTTTTTTAACCAGTTCAGTCAATTTCAATATGCTGTTGTATTGCTCACGCTACCCTTGACTTGTCAGTACCCGGTGATGCCACATTTTTCGGCTAAGCCCTTTCGGAGATATGAGCTATTCTAAATGGGGGCAGCGTTTGTTTACATTTAAAAAAAAATTAACATAGGCCTACTGAATGAAAGAGGTTCCCCTCCCCTGCCCTAAACCTTAATTTCATTGTGGTCGCTTTGGTGTTTTTTTTTCTTTTCTTTTATCATTACTTTTGCCTGTGGCATGTTCAATTGGCTCAATGGCTTTGCTCAGTTTATATTGACACTGAATTTTGAAATCCTGTGAAATCCATAAACCAATATAATATCTGACTGATTTGATGCGGGTAAATAACATGTGTACTTCACTGTTTTGGCAAGCTAAGATTGTATATGCACTACAAGAAAATGATATATGGACATGCACCCTAATGATGGCTAATGATACTGGCTTAAACGCTGGTTCAACACTTACAACACTTCTCCGGAGTCTACAGTAATATGCAATGGCTGGAAACAGTCTAGACAAGGCTAGACAGTCTTGACCAAGTGAAATTGGGTTACACAGTTATACAAATACAGGCTGTATGGTTATGCTCTACTGCCTGCTCTGACTTACCAAACCGGAATACAGTGTCTGTGGTCTCTGACTCAACTGCACTTTGGATAGCCAATGAATGGGCTAGTTGTGTGAATGAACACCTACCTTCATATGTTAGTGAATAAGGTCTCCTTTGAAATGCTACAAAGCAAACATAGGCCTACCCATGTCTGACAACTATATGTTCACTCCACTGCACATACTTTCAAGGAAAAAGATTACGCAAGAAATTAGACGAGATAAATTAAATTATGTTTATGCAAAGTCTTCAAAATAATCAGACACACCAGTGGTCTGTAGATTGCAGACACTAATAGACTAGTTAATGGGCGGTCTTGGAGAATGTTAACTTGAAGTTAAATGGTGTGTCTGTTTTTGCAAAACTTCTTTTAATTGCCCTTGCTTCAGAAAGTGTTTTGTGCCTTTTATGATTGCCCTGCTACGACTTTATAGGAGACCTCCTTCTGTGGTATAATTTGTTCCAAATTACCCAACGGTATACCACTGGACCTGTAAACAAGAAACTAATTATTCTTTTTTTGTCAAGTTTACTGTGCTGGGTTTTACGGGCCTAGGGTGTACTCAGATCAATGAAGTTAATAACACAACTAACCCTGAGTAAATCATTAGCTTGACCTTAACCACACCCATTCAGCTGTGAAGTGTCCTTTCAGGTCAACCCTCTTAGCTCGCTGAAATGCAGCAACCTAGACATATTGAAGCGACAAATTGGTGTTTTAATAACATCACTACATTACAAGCATATATGATTTTTTTTTTTAATCTGTAAATTCAATTCAAAGTTTTGTTTTTAAACAGAAGCCTAAATATCATAGAAATGTGACCTGTTAATAGATGTGCGTATAAACATCACTAAAGTCTTAGTTTTTTGAATGTCAGATTTACTAATAGATGATGGATGAATATGATAAGAGATTTCATTACCATCTTGTCTAATAGTAGTCTGGATAGAAAGATGGTGCTCTGTTGTCTTCTTGCTGCTTGTTACTCATAGCATTACATGCATGGTCAATCAAACATGTTAATGGTGGAGAACGGAGGTAATTGCAGGGTTTCACGTGACCTCACAGGGCTACTTTTACAGCGTATGAAATCAGACGATGGGCAACCTGAGCGAAACACGGCTGTCCTGCCGTCTGTGCTGCCGTGGAGCCAAGTTTGTACATAAAATTGGAAAGGCGTGTTCCAACAAAGCACTACCTGTTGTTTGCCCATTCGTGTGCAATGTAGAATGTGTTATTGTTGGAGGATTCAGATGCAGGTTTCAGATTTTGGAGAAGTAGAAAAAAAACGAAAGGCACTCATATTTCTGCATGACTTATTATTTGGGCCAGTCGAAGCGGGTTTAAAAGCAAACAAGAATGATGCGTATGTTCCTCTGGAGATGACACCTTTGACATACAGGGGTTGGACAAAATAACTGAGACACTTGTCATTTTCGTGTCATTTAGTTCCTCTTGCATCCACAGTTAATTCTGTTGGAAGTGGTTCATCCTTCTTGGTTGTATGCAGACATTACCTTGGATACTGTGGCTCTTGATGCATCACAAAGACTTGCTGTCTCGGTCAAAAATGCAACAGTTACACACGTACCAAGAGTTTCTCCTTTTAGAACTCTGACATGTCACCCGTAATGTTGTGTGCATGGCAAAGTTTTGAGCAAAACTGCTCTCGCCCTGCTAATTGAACCTTCACACTTTACTTTACTGGTGCAATGTGCCATTAATGAAGATTTGCTAATAGGCTGGTCCTGAAACTTCACACACTTTTGTACAACCCCTGTATATATTTTGTTCATTTCTCATGTTCTGTGTTACAGAGGAGGCCACCAAAAGCTGGGGGAAGGACAATCTGAAAATATACCAAACGTCCTTCACGCCCATGTACCACGCCATCACCAGCCGCAAGTCCCTGTGTGTCATGAAGCTGATCTGCGCAGGAGCGCAGGAGAGGGTACGGCCGTTTGCCACACCTCGCTGACCCAACATCTAGGCCAGTCCAGACTTGACTGTTGGGGAATATCAGTCACTGTGTGTCCCATTGTTTGCTGACAGCTACTTTACATTTGGTCACCCAATCCTTCCGCTTCGGCATGTGGGATGGGCATCTGAAGAATCACTGGCTTTGCCAGACGTTAACCTCATACTGGTGTAATAAACAGCTAAGGGTGCCTATGACAGGACGCAGACTATTGAACTACACATTTTTAATGTAGTACTAATGCCTTTTTTTATTTTTTTTACACTATATTACAGTTTTACTAACTGTATGAATTAATTAAGTTCTCAATAGCTTTGTGTTGTGTCATTAATGTTTCGATTTCACTCTGCCTTTCTCTATCTCTCTCTCTCCGTCTCTCTCTTTCTCTCTCTCTCTCTCTCTCTCTCTCTCTCTCTCTCTCTCTCTCTCTCTCCGTCTCTCTCTCTCTCTCTCCCTCCCTCTCCCTCCACCAGGTGGTAGGTCTCCACATGCAGGGTCTGGGTTGCGATGAGATGCTGCAGGGGTTCGCTGTGGCCATCAAGATGGGCGCTACCAAAGCCGACTTTGACAACACCATAGCCATCCACCCGACATCCTCCGAGGAGTTTGTCACCATGCGCTAACCTCGCCTCCCACTCTTCTCTCTGCCAAGCCCTGTGTGACGAAGGGGAGTTCAGTTGCCCCGCCTGGCTTCGAACCTTGGTCTCCGGGGTACCAAAATATGGCTACTTTCCTCCCCACTAGGTGGGGCAACTCTACTCCCCTTCACTACACCCTGCTTGCATCACTAAACAGGGGTCTGTTTCTCGACAACGTTGTTGCTATCTACGTTAGCAACTTTGTTGGTTGCAATGCAATTACCCATTGGCAAACAACGAAGTTGGTAAGCGGTTAACAACAACGCTTTCGAGAAATGGGGCGCAGACTAGGTGAAGGTGGATATTTATACGTGCACTTTTTTAATGCTACAAGGTGACCATAAGACACCGCGGTAAACTTGAGTTTTGTGTTGTGCCTTCTGTACGAGCAGCGAGAGACATCTAGATGGACCAAAGGAATGAAGTACCTGTGTAGGCCCAGGGGGTGGAGAGGAGTATTCCATGTTGAGTAATCCAATAGCAAACACAGACAACCAGAGAAGCCAACTCAGAACACATCATAAATTGGTAACACTTTAGTTTAAGGTTCACATATTAGAGATTTACAAAGGCAGAGATGTCTGTATAAAGTGACGTATAAGACAGGTGTTAAGCAAACTAACTAAATCATTTGTGAGGCGTGTATTCACATATACGGTAATACATATGATATAATGGTTATAAAGACCTAGTAGGCCCTTAACACACGTCTTATTAGTCTCTTATAAAGACAGCAGAATAGATAGGCTTGTGTTAGTGGCTAAAACGTGAACCCTATTCTAAAGTCTCACCATATATCTTCTTGCAGTACAGTCGTAATCCTTTATTTTCCCAGTAAAACAAAATCACAGAGCTCTCCCATCACAGACCTTTTCCGCTTTCTTCAAATGAAAATTCTCAAGGCTAACCTACTTGACGGAATACTGCCCCCCTGAGCATGTTTTACCCATTTGAAACATGACATACTCCATTGTTTATTTTTTTTATCAGGTGGTTTGCTGAGGCGGTGATGTGTCAAGTGGTTGCACAGAGCAAAATGTAAAGTTTTTCCTTATCCTGGTGTTAATATATTTAACTACAGAGCTTCTCTATTACACATTTACAAGCAAGGCCCTGTTTCAGCTCGGTCACCATTTCAGTGATGTATTGTAAAATATTCTTTTTAATAAACAGCTGTGCACTGTTGATGTCTCTTGTATTAAATATTGTAAAAACTACATACAAAAAATAAAGCAGAATTCAGTTTTCAATTCAGTGGTGTTGTAAGTTTATTTTTTTGGTGCCTTAAGTTGGAATTTTGAAGCCAGTTTTGAAGGAGGATCTACCTCCCACACATCACCAAAGTAAAAGTTAGCAAATTTGTCCCAAATGGTTGTCTGTTCTGTTTGCCGTCAGGGGAAATGAAATTAACAATAAAGCTCATTCTCTGACTGTACACCAGCTTCCACAACTGTAAACTGGAGCCAGAATGTGTTTTGGTTCAGTCCAGTCCAGGACTACAGCAGTGTAGGCTACTGGAAAATGTAGTTGTGATGGGTGGACATTTTTGATTGGCTACGGGTTTAAAAAAATAAACGCAGAGCCATGGTATGTGGTAACTTTCATGGTAATACTGCGCGTCCCAGAGCTTTGTGCAAGGCCTGAACGGCGTGAGGGTGTAGCCTACCTGTGACACGTGGAGGAAGGACATAAGCATGAGAGACGGACGGCATCCATGTTGTCAAATGTTGCATGAATTGATGGGAATAAGAGAAAATCTAAGAAAGCCTTGGGAAGATGATGGTGAGAGGCTTGATGCTATCTCAAATGCGGTGTAGCATTTATCGCACAGTCAGAGGTAGGTCAAGTGTCACGGTCAGGTATTGTGCGTACCAGCCTGAATAAGGTGTCATTTTGTATATTTAATATTGTGGTATATATTTCATATTGGTGTCGTATTTTATATTTGTGTAAATGCGTGTCAAGACTGAAAAATACTTCAGTGTCGTTAACAGCGGCAGGAAACACCAGGCCCTAGTCGGGGCACTTCGGAGGTCATAACTTAATCTGTGGAGCAATGCAAAGTAGGCTGCACAATGCATGGTAATCATTCGACGCAGACATAACGGCATATTTAAATTATTTGTGTTTTATTTATGAAACCATGTAGGAACATCTATGTTTACGTCAGCTCCATATCCTATCGAACTGATTTTTGCACCCATTGACGCACTTATGTTCAGTGTTTTCGTTTCCGAAAAATGCAATTGGTCAACTGCTTTAAAATGTTTCATTGCATCACTGTTTTGCAGTTCGTCTGTAGATAATACGGTTTCCTTGTCAGAAACTGTGCATTCACTCCACCAAGACTGCACAACTGCAGCTTTTTCTGCAGTTCAACGTTTGCCCTAGTTCTAGTGTGCGATAAGGACTTTCATCGCAAGAGTGCGCTAAAGAATTGCATTACGCAAACGGCTCTGGCATTACGCACAGTTGGTATGTGATGATATTTCCATGGTTCTTCTGCTAGTAGTTTCAGTTAATTCAGATAAAGTCTGATGTGGAATTTGGAGACAAGTAATAGTTTTTTTTTAATGACTAAACTTTAAATTAAACTTGTCTAGAAATGGTGAAATTGCCTGTGTAAAATGCAGATTCACACACGGCGAATAAAAATAAACCTCTCGGCATTAATTGCACAGTACTACAATGGGGCCATTAGACGACAGCAAATGTAAGCATTTCTATGGTAGTTAAAGCTATAAGGGAGGCTATGTCTAGTTAATCTATGGAGTTAGCCTATAGCCTACTGTCAGCACCACCGTTCGTATTTTGTTGACATTACAAGGTCAACACGTTGATTATATTATTTTCTAATAAACAATCAATGGGCCTACCTCTTTAAAATCCCAATAACAGATTAGACAGAGATATTACTCAAAATATTCATGTCACAATTATAGGGAGAACTATTGTCTACCATAATATTTCTTCTGTCGTCACGACTCCCATATGGTCTAGCGGTTAGGATTCCTGGTTTTCACCCAGGCGGCCCGGGTTCGACTCCCGGTATGGGAAGTAAATGTTTTCCCCAAATCTACGAGATACATTGTGGTCTCTGTCTGTTGTCAATGGAAGAAGTATATCATTTTACAATATATGTTCGAAGATGTTCGAACACGTTTTCCTACTAGTCTGGGTAGGCCTATCACGTGCGTTCCGAAACTTTGGCACTTGGTAACGATATTTCTTGGGCTTGACATTCAAAAAGTCTTGAATTTGAAAAAGGGAAAAAATCGCTTTTATTTATTTTTGGTAGTGCATGCGAATTCCCCAAATAGGCAATACATCAAATGTGCACTCCTCGAATAAGAATGGGCGTGGAGTAAAATGTTGATAAGGTTAGGGACCGTCTCCAATTGTGCGTAAATGTTCACAGACGCAGCCTGTGCTGTCAAACCGTGAAGTCATGCTTTCTCGTCTCGCATATTACGTCATTGTCAGTTTTCGACTGTAAAATAGTTAACTTTCGTAGATGTCTGTAAATATAATGTATGTCCTGTAAGAGATACATACACCTCTCTAAAAGCTGATTTCAGTGTGGACTGGCATTTTGACTTCACGGACCACCTAAATTGTGGGAACTACCTATTTTGTGTGGAACTGTGTTACCAATTACATAATATTATTGTAAATGTACTATGTGGGTTACATAGCCCTCGATTCTTCTCCTGCATCCCCAAGTGTCAGCGTATACCCTTCATCGCTGTTCTCTCTTCTTGGTGAAGCATCCCCGACTCCCTAAGTGTGTAAGCGGGAGCTGGCCAATCGTTCCAAGGGAAAATGTGACTGCTAGGAATTCCCCACACTTCAGCTTTTTACTGAAAACAGTGTAACCTTGTCAGCGGCGAGAAAGTGGTGGGGCCAGCCGCTATACACAGCTGGCTTGTCCCATAGAAGAGCCTGTTCTGAAGTCTTGGGAGTATACATTTATTTAACATAGCCCGACTGCTTTGGGAAGAGAAGACCCAAGGGATTCTGCATGGATGATGATTACAAAATGTCCAGGAATAGCACGAGACATCAGTAGTGCCTTTAAACTCCATGGCGAATCACATCAAGACTTTTTGACTATTTCATAGACAAAACCACAACAAGCAGACGTGAAAACCTGGTAAGTTGCTTTACTTTATTATTATTACTACTTTATTATAGGCCCTATAGTTCAGTGCGGAGAAGAATCTTCTCAGTTAAAACTTTTTACATTTCTAAAATGACATTGAAGTTTTAGCCTGATAAACTCGACCACAATCAAATGTAGATAACATGTTGTTTCAGTACCACTATAGGGCACGTAGCTAGTCAATATGATAATGTTGATGATGACAAGCGAGGCTGTAGCTGGGTCACGGGGATTATGGCATGAGTTCCTACGAGAACTGCATGACTAGACGTTGTCTGGTGGTCCTGACCCACTGCTCTATACTACTCTAGTACGGCTCTCTGATGGGTTGTGGACTACACTTGTAAGTGTGATGGGTGGCATGTGACTACATGGCCCGCAGCGCTCGCTCTCTCTCTCTCTCTCTCTCTCTCTCTCTCTCTCTCTCTCTCTCTCTCTCAAAGCGTGTTTGTGTGCGCGCGCGCTGGTCTCGAGGAGAATGAGTCCATCTGCTTGGAACGACAGAACCCGTTAAATGTGCATATTCTTTCCCTTGGAGTATTTGCGAGGCTCTTTATTCCAAACCAACGTTATTGAAGTGTTATACTCGGATATAGGACATCTTTAGTGTCAAGAGCCAGCTTTTGCTCGGTGATGTCACTTCAAACTGTAGCTAGCCTACATCATAATCACACAATACAGCACATGTTCTCCCTCGTGCATGACTATTGTCTGTCTGTCTTATTGCTTGTATGGGTGTGACAAATGTGTTGCCTTGTGTGGCTAGAGACAGTTACTTGGAAAACATCTTTTGTTTTTAGTGACCACTAACACTGTGCATCATATGACTTGTGTTGACTAAGGCAGTGTTTCCCAACCAGGGGTACGTGTACCACTAGGGGTACGCGAGCACACTGTAGGGGGTACTTGGAAAAGTGTTATTATTATAACAAATGTATGGAGCAGCCACATCAGGACAGAGAAAATGATATAGAAAATTAATTAGGGGGTACTCATGACACAACTAAGAGGCTTACGGGGTACGCAAGACAAAAAAGGTTGGGCAACACTGGACTAAAGTGTCTGTTTCTTGGCTCATGGGCTTCACTGACATACTGTGTGTGTGTGTGTGTGTGTGTGTGTGTGTGTGTGTGTGTGTGTGTGTGTGTGTGTGTGTGTGTGTGTGTGTGTGTGTGTGTGTGGTACTGGCTTGAGCAAGAGAGGCATGATCTCAAATTACGTGATGAGCACTCAAACCCATCTGCCGTCTATCTAAATGTTTGCCAGATGTTTAGATTTTTTGGAGGAGAGTGTGTCATTGTGTGTGTTTGTATGTGTGTGTGTGTGTGTGTGTGTGTGTGTGTGTGTGTGTGTGTGTGTGTGTGTGTGTGTGTGTGTGTGTGTGTGTGTGTGTGTGTGTATGGGGATGGGGGGGTTGTATACAGAGGAGAGTGTGGAGGTGTGTGTGTGTGAGTGTGTGTGTGTGTGTGTGTGTGTGTGTGTGTGTGTGTGTGTGTGAGTGTGTGTGTGTGTACTAGGACACTGCCTCTTCTGGGACGCGAATGCCGAAAATTCCGATTTGTCACTGTGTGTCCTGTGTCGTGCGTGGTCTACTTGTCTGGGAGGGGCAGGCTTGGGAATACACTCATAGTTGGGGAAGCCAACGGGGTTGGAGACAAAAGGGTCAGCATCCCTGGGCCCACGGAGAGAGTGGGCCCCAAAATGTGTGTTTTCATTTCATTACATTTATTGGATGGGGGGCCCCTTTCAGATGGCTTTGCCCTGGGTCTGGCAAAAGCTGTCAGAGGCCCTGTTCACAGTCCCCTATTGCTTTGGGGAGTTTCTCCACTCTACATAACTCTCTCTCTCTCTGCGTGCCTGGCTCTAGCCTACCCACCCACCCACAAAGGAAATCAGCTGGCTCCACACCAGACAGACCCCCCGGCCCCTCTCCTGCCTGCCTGCCTGACTGCCTGACTGCCTTCTCTGCCTCCAGGCCCACCAACAGGGAGGGTGGCAAACAAGTCAGTTGCCACAGGCCCAGGGGCAGAATTGGTTAACCATCACATTGTATGTATTGCTGAAATGCATTTCAGACGATTTTGTCCCAGTCCTAAGTCGTCAGCTGCCCTGCCTGCCTCCACCCACCCAATCTCTCCCGCCACCAAGCACCACAGCAGATACTAGATGGAATTTTCTGTCTTCTGAAACCAATTATCCCGTAGAAGTGCTTCTAAATACGCCCCCGTTCTGTCCGTGCAGTGGTTGCTTTGTGTAAGCCATTGCAAGTGGAGTGCTTTTTTCCTTTACTCAGCTGGTCTTAGGAGAAAAAAAAATCCTTGTTGTCGTACTCCTCTCTTTCCATCTCCACCACTGTATTGCATTCAACTCTCTCTCTCTCTCTCTCTCTCTCTCTCTCTCTCTCTCTCTCTCTCTCTCCTACACTGAGTAGCAAGTATACTCCCATGCCTGGATTGTCATGGCATGTGTGCGGTGACCCTATTCTCCCTTTGAACTCTAATGTTCATGGAGCGATTTGACATTACATAAAGACTTTCCCCCCTTGAGGAGCCAAAGGTGTCTTGAACCAACCACGCTGCCACAGTCAAAGCTCCCCATGTCAAAATGACCCCGAATGGTGGATCAAGTAGCACTCTGCTTACAGGTCTAACGGCCGCTCAATAGGAACCCTACAACTCACAGTGCCACTGCTACAGAGATAAGTCACAGAACTGGGAACACTGATGATGGGCTAGACCCGAAACGTTTGTCCCTTGTCTGTTGGTTTTATTTACTTTTTTCAGCTTTGTTTAATACAGTTTTTGATTCTGCATTCAGCTCCAGTGTGCGACTCCTGTCTTCCTTTTCATTATACTGCTCTTGGAATTACGCACAGAGCGATACGCTCAGGATAATAAGACATTGGCACGGACGCCACCCCACCATTTCTCTACAGAGATAAGTCAACCACATCAATGGATCCAAAATGATGGTTCAACCGGCATCCTTGCAGTAGGGTATCCTGTTCGCAGGTGGAATGACCTCTCAGTGAATAACATCAATAGAATCTTTGCAACTAGGGGTGGGTATTGGCAAAGGGTTCAAGATTCAACGCACATTACGATACATGTGCCACGATGCGATTCTATCCCGATACATTGCGATTCATGTACTATTGCAATGCTTTGTGATATTTCCTGCAGTAAATGTGTAAATACACAGCTTAGTTATCAGTTGCTGTGTAGCATTCACAAGTCAATTCATTTTATTCAATTTATTCAATTTATTTTTTTATGAAGTATTTTAGCATCTGGGAGAGAGCTTCCATTACAACAGAAATATTACCTGCTCTCTACTGAACAAAATGAACCAGTGGCAAATTCAATTTTATTATTATTAAATAATCGATTGTCACTAATCGATGCAGTATATCATGAAAATATGTATCGCGGTACATTGTCATAGATCGATGCCGTGAAAACAAGTATCGCGATGCATTGCCATGACGTTTTTTTGCACACCCCTATTTGCAACTCAATATGGCACCATAATCACCATACCAAAGGATCCAAAATGGTGGTTGACGAATTAAGTAGAAGTGAAGTTGAAGTACTAAGAAGATATGCACCCTAAGAGGGCTCATATATGTTTGCTTTATAAAAGCCATTTTTTGTGACAGCTTTCGTAACATCTCCACTCCCTACCACAGCTCATGGCTGAGGTGCCCTTAAGCAAAGGCACCTAACCCCACATTTGCTCCAAGGACTGTATCCAATACCCTGTTAAAAAAACTGTACAGTAAGTCGCTTTGGATAAAAACGTAATGTACTGTTGAATGAAATGGTCAGGGCTCTACATTAAGGAAGAAAAATCCGCACTCACAAACTGCGTCTCATTATTTATTTATATTACCACCATGTCCAAAAAGCAAACGCGTTTCGGCTATCAAGCCTTCATCAGTACGTGGTACAACGGGGTACCACGCACTGATGAAGGCTTGTTAGCCGAAACACTAAATAATGAGACACAGTTTGTGAGTGCAGATTTTTCTTCCTCAAGTTGATAAGTTACATTTTATTGCGCACTCAAAGACGTTTTCTCCAAGAAGTTGAGCGCGTCCTTTACCAAAACTTTAGGGCTCTACATTAACACCAGCAAACTGGCCAAATGCTGGTGAAATTTCGGTTTGGCTGGTAGAAAACACCACTGGCAAACTTACTAGCCATTTTGACCCATTGGTGAGTGTGTGTTGGGCTACTAAGATAAACAACCTCTAGTCTTTTTGGCTGGTGATGAAAAAAGTGAATCGAGTGCCCTGTAAATGGTCAAGTAACACCGTGCTCATAGGTCCTGTTTAGCTATACTCCGTGAGTAAAGCCAATGGAATCCCAGCAAGTCATCATGTGACAGCGATGACACCACCAGACAGGATCAGCCTGGCGGACTCAGCTGATGACGAGAGCATGTGACCATGATATTACACAGGCTTTATATACACATACACATCAGCCTTGCTCCAATGACAACAATGGTGAAGTCAGAGTCAGCATGATGCTGGTATAAGATCATGCTCTTTCCCCCTCTCTCTCTCTCTCTCTCTCTCTCTCTCTCTCTCTCTCGCTCTCTCTCTCTCTCTCTCTCTCCTTCCAGTTTGGTCCAGAGAGTTTGCGGAGCCACTTAATGGTCTAATGGTGTGGTTATTGATCAGTTTGCTCTCTTCAAGCCCCCCCCCCACCCCCTCCTTTAATGGCTTGATGTCTCTGTTTACCTCCCACACACTTAAAGATGTCAGACACTGATTTTTTGCTTCTTCGGGGATAAATTTGGTCCTGGTGCAGTCCGAGTTGAGTTGAGAGTGCAGCAGGCAGGCCCGTCGGAAGGGGCCAGACAAAGGGGTCAGTTGTCCCAGGCCCAGGGAGAGGTGGTGGGGACCAGAATTGGATCCCCCCATGACATTGTATGTATTGCCCTTTTGGTTGATTTTTGTTCTGGGCCCCGGGAAAAGTTTTCAGCGGCCCTGGCGGAGAGGGTGATAACAGTGTATTTTTTTCGTGATTCACATTTTTCATTTTATTGAGAAGATTTGACAGTACAAACAGAGGTCAGTTTTCTGCTGACAAGCCACTGACACAGTATGCCGATGGTATGACAGTGTATGTTGATGTTATTAACTCTCCATTGGATCATATGCAGCTGGTGGCCTTTTTTCCCACTTTTGTCAACATGGCTTTTGACCACCAGGGGGAGCTGCTCAAGTTTTCATATGATGAGTGTGTGTGTGTTATGTGTTGGGTTTACCCGTGTGCCTTTTAGCCTGAGGTGAACGGCACAAACAGGACATGCCTCGCTCTTATCAAGCAGTTCTCCTCCATGGACATGCTAATGCAGGCTTGTAAGGACACTGCAAACAGCACACCAATCTGATGTGTTATACTGTATGTTACAACATTGTAGCTCATTGTCTATAGGCCTACATATCGCTAAGTGCATTGTTAAGGAACTGCCTTAAATCACATTGTACTGTGTATAATGATGACAAAGACATTCTATTCTATTCTGTTCTGTTCAATGAATTCTAGAATAATCTACAGGTATGTTGTCATTGTATTGATGTTCTGCTTTATCATTTCATCATGAAGAGAAAAAAAACATGAAGTGTTGCTCTTCCTTGGCAACCAGCGCCACTGACATGTCTACATAAAGAGTAACTTCCTCTTCTTCAGTGAGAATGTTGTGTGCTTGTTTTCTTTTTGTGGCGGCGTGTTTCTCTTTAAAACGCCAGTGGGGGGGAACTGTAGTGTGCAGTTCCTCCTTTTTTTGTCTTTGTGCCGGTTTCATCACTTTGTCATGGTGTCACCTGAGTTTCAGCTCCTCCAGTGCTCCAGTGCTCTGGCCCAGTAGTCTGGGCTGAGTCCGTGCTCTCTCTCTCTCTCTCTCTCTCTCTCTCTCTCTCTCTCTCTCTCTCTCTCTCTCTCTCTCTCTCTCTCGCTCTCTCTCTCTCTGTCTCTCAGACACACACACATACACAGACACAGACACAAGTCACATACAGTTTCTCTCTCTCTTTCTCAGACACACGCGTTACAAACAGTTTCTCTCTCTCTCTCGCTCTCTCTCTCTGTCACACACACACACACACACACACACACATAGTATACACGTCACAAGAATATTTTTTCTGTCTCTCTCTCTCGCTCTCTGTCTGTCTCTCTCAGACACACACACACACAGTACACGTCACATGCATCATTTTTCTCTGTCTCTGTCTCTCTCTCTCGCGCGCGCTCTCTCTCACACCCACACACACACACAGAGGCAGGACCTGTTGCCTGCTGGGCCCCCAGTGTCCTGTGATGTCACAGAGGACGGGGAGTCTAGGGAAATTCCACGTGTAACCCCACGCCTGCTTGCTTGCTCGTTCGCTTGCTTGCCTTGCTTTCTTGCCTTCTCAGTCGCTCCCTCGCTCCGTTTCACACCATGAGTCATGTGACCCAGTCCTTTAAAGATTAACCAGCCCTCAGGACTCCTCATTGTGCCGCCTGCCTGCCCGCCCGCCTGCATGCCTTTCTGTGTCTGCCTTCTCCCTGCATTCCTCACCCATGCCACGCCGTGATGCGGCTGCTGCTGCTGCTTAGCTGCTCCTGTGGAGAAATTCACCTTTTTTCCTCAATTACGCAAAACAAGTTGTGTTTTGACACCAAACAGGTGTAAACAACTACCCGTTTCTATAGAAAAGTGCAAGTTGATGTTCAAGCCACCAGACTACTTCAGAGGTGTGTGATGCCACTTGAAAAAGAACAAATTCGTGGACATGGTGGTCATTTATAAATAAGTAATGAGACGTAGCTTGTGAGTGCGAATTTTTCTTCTTTAAGTTGATACCTTTTATCGCGCGCCCAAAGTCATTCATTTTTTCCAAGAAGTTGAGCGCGTCCTCTGACAAACTTGAAGGCCACTTGAAAAAGGCCCATAGGTAGTGCCCAACGCCCGCGAAGTTGATGCACTGATGATACACTACAATGACAAGTTTTGTTGTTCTTGAAACTCTTAACCTTGTCAGCACACCTGTTGCTAAGATGGTTGGGCTCCATCTTCTGCACAACATACGTATTTAATGGAATGTAATAGAATACTACTGTATGTTCATTATTATATAACATTTGTAAAGTTTGCTGTTACCAGAAAGGCAATGACAGAGTCATGATGTAGTACAAAAAAAACCGTGTCTACTGTGTCTTCATAAATGTCATAGTAGTGTTGTGCTTTGGTTTTTTTTTTAAAGTGTTAAAGTTTTTTTTTTTAAAGCGTTACGGGACTAGCTTATATGAGGCATGAAGTGGGCCTTTGGTGGATCTTTCAAAATGCACTTCATCACCACCACATCTCTTGTCATGCAACACTATATGTACAATATGTATACAGTATATTGTTTGTGATATGTGTTGTGAGTCTGTGTTGAAAATGGATAACCATATAGCCATGAATGGTATGTGATATAGTGTGACTTGCTTTTGAAATGTGCAAAGCAGTCTGGTTCACTCTGCATCTTCCGGTTGGTCTAATTGTGTCGGTTGGGCTGGGGAAGGGGGACGGGGGTTGCTGGTTAGAGAAGGCCACAGTGCACTGTGTGTAGCTGGAACAAGCTAACCACACTGAAGAAGTGTCTGAACTGGCATTCATCTTCGCCTACCCCCACAGAACATGCATTGATGCTGCTGCTGCTGTGTGTGTGTGTGTGTGTGTGTGTGTGTGTGTGTGTGTGTGGCTGGGGCGGTTGGTGGTGTCTGTTCCTGTGCGCATGTGTTTCTGCATTTGAGTCTTTCTGTGTGCGCGTGTATACTCGCACTCATGCGTTTGTGTGGTTTCTGTGCCTGAAAGCAGGCCATCTTTGTCAGAAAGTACAAATGTTTTGTTGTTGTGCCTCTGCATTTTCAACTGGCTTGGATAATCTCGCCCCTCTCCCTCCTCTCTCTCCTCTCCCGCCTCTCTCCTCTTGCCCTAAAGCAGGGGTTCCGAACCTTTTCCAACGTAGGGCCCACTCGAAATTGTCACAAATGCTCAGGGCCCACTTCTGACCCAATAAAGAATAAAACTCAAATAAATCAATAGTAACACACACCAAAATATGATTATAATTTGTAGAAAATGATTTCAAGGCCCACTTGGAATACCTTCAGGGCCCACCAGTGGGCCCCGGCCCATAGGTTGAAAATCACTGCCCTAAAGAAACTATTCCAATTCATCCAGTCCCAGCTGTAGACCCTTGATGCTCTTTTCCCTCAGCACGATGTCCACTGAAATAAAGAGTATGCATGACGGACAGGCAGTGACACATATGTCCATGCAATGAAATGAAATTGTGCTTCTCTACATCACGGTGGTGTAACCAAAAGTCATTGTCCGTAGTCCCGACCCCCTGTCAAACCCACAGCATTACAGCAGACTACAGTATGGGAATTATATGTACATGCTACCAAGTCAGCTAAAAGCTGGTCTTCTTGCTATTGGTCAGTACTGCTTTACTATAGAAAACAGGTAACTTCACATTCTGGTATGGTAACACCAGGGTCGGATTATCCATAAGGGCCCCAGTGGTCCTTAATTACAGCCAGTTAGGGGGCACCACCTGTAAGGTGTAAGTTAGTACCCGAGGGCACCACAGTGTCTTGTAGTACTGTACTACACCTTGCAGGTGCCCCCTTTATGAACAATATTTGTAAATAGGGCTGGGCGGTATACCGTTAAAAAAACGTGATAACGGTTTTCACCCACACAAGGTTCACTTTTTGATGAGAGAAGGCTTTTTTTTAAGTGATTAAAATTGAAATGGAGATTAATTAAAATTCTGGATTTTATCTCCTTTTTTAATTCAATTTCAGCTTTTTCTTGAGAAACATTGAGATGTGGGGGAAAATCGCCGCTTATGAAAAAAATCGTGCAGAGAACCGTGATATGCATTTTTCCCAGAACCGCCCAGCCCTATTTGTAAGTTTGTGTCCTGTGGTGCCCCCTGGCTGTAATTAGTTGGTGCCCCCACTGTGCCACTGGCCCTTTTGTAGTAACCCAGTGCCCTACCGTTAGGCCACAGCAGGGCTAGCTTATTGCTCATTAACTAATTGTATGAGGATATGATATTGTATGAGGTCGAGGATATAAGGACATTATAATCTTGTAATCTTGAATCTGTATGGTGTGAGGCTTTGGGAGCGAGATGTAATAACATCTTGTGCTGAATTGTGCTAGCTGGCATCCTTTACAGTGGCAGACAAATACCCCACACACTGTCCATTACACTTGCATTTTCATTGCTCACAACGTTTCGGCCATTCAGATCTTCTTCAGTAAACTCACTCGTGCGGGTTATTTATCTATTATTTTGAGCCATAACCTTGGTTACATCTAACTCTAATTTTCATTGCTCATAACGTTTTGGCCATTTAGACCTTCTTCAGTGAACTCACATGTGCGAGACAACTATTATTTTGATTGATAATTGAACCATTGGTTAAATCCAACTCCTCTGTTCGAATTGAGGTGTGCCAAAGCGTTCTACGGTGATCCCTTACTGGGGCAGTGGTGTAGTCTAGGTAGAACGCAGGTATCTATAGGCCTACGCAGTATACCCACCTAGAAATGTCAGGGATTTCAGCATACCCACCTAACATTGATTGATCCATTACTCATAATAGTACACATACATACAGTATACCCACTTCAAAAAATGCTCCAATATACAGTATACCCACCTATAAAAAGTAGACTACACCACTGCTTACTGGGGCAGTGCACACCTGGCAAAAGTTGCCTATAAACATCAGAAGCAGTTTCTTTCTTCCATCATAATGGCCTGTTACTCCCTCAGGCCTATTGTCTGAATAATTTAACCGCACCGGCCAGTTAGGTATTCATGTGGCGCATAAAGCTTTCAGCACTGCACTGTTATGTGCCTGCGGTGCTGTCCTTGGAGTGAAAAGCTCTTATCTCTCTCAGATACTGTATATTTGAGCCCCGCAGGAAGACCCTGGTGGCTCCAACTGGGCGGTTGTGAGTTTAATGAATGCAATAATAGATTTGTGTGATATCAAGTCTAAAGTTTCTTTGTTTCAGAAATGTACAGTTTTTATCCTTGATTTAACAGTAGTGTTGCACCGATACCATTTTTTGGCCCCGATACCGATACCCGATACCTGGCTGTGCAGTATCGGCCGATACCGATACCACCCTATTTGAAATGATATATGAAGGGCTGTAGTGCATACCACTTGGATGTAAAATCATTGCATGGCTTTGTCAGGCTGCTGCCTACCTTTGTGAAACAGGAAAAAGACTGATACAAAGTGAATCCAGCAAAACTTTTTATACTTTTTAAATACCTCTATGAAATAACTAATTTCAAGGCTGTTTAAGTGTCATACAAGCACCTGTAAATGGTATCGGTGCCCTATTTGTTGGTACTTGCCGATACCACCATTTTAGTGCCGATCCACCGATCCACCGATACTGGTATCGGTATCGGTACAACACTATTTAACAGTGAGACATAATGAGAGTAGTGTCGATTTTGTCGATAGTATTTTTTTCAAATGTTTTGTTGCAGATGCGACCTATTCTGACATATTTGAATCCTTAGAATGCCCTTTAGAGTTTCAAATATTGGGATGTGAAAGAAAACATTTATTTATTTGTTCGTTTGAAAGTAGTTTCAATTGGTCTTTTAGTCTATTCATTTGTTTTGTTTTTGGTCCTACATGTGTTTGAGAAAGGTGGTAAAAGAGCTAAAAGCAGTTTGATTTTCATATTACACATACGGTATGACACCCACACTTATATAGAAAAAGGAAAGTATTGCACATCAGAGTCTTGGTTGAGGTGATGACATCCATGCTTGTCTGCCAGCGGTATAACACTGATCGGTAACACTTTATTTTAGGGTTACATCTACAGTGCCCTCCATTATTATTGGCACCCCTGGTTGAGATGTGTTTTTTAGCTTCCAATTATTATTATTTTTCTCTAAATAATATGGGACCTTAATGGAAAAAAAAGAGAAAAATCCAACCTTCAATACAAGTGCATTTATTCAGTGGGGAAAAAATCCCACATAAAGAAATAATTATTTGACATCAAATAATGTGTGTCACAATTATTAGCACCCCTGTTGTTAATATTTTGTACAACCCCCTTTTGCCAACAAAACAGCACCTAATCTTCTCCTATAATGTTTCACAAGATGGGAAAAGACAGAAAGAGGGATCTTCAGCCATTCCTCTTTGCAGAATCTCTCTAAATCATCCAGAGACCTGGGTCCTCTCCTCTGTACTCTCCTCTTAAGCTCACCCCACAGGTTCTCAATGGGGTTGAGGTCTGGGGACTGAGATGGCCATGGGAGGAGCTTGATTTTGTGTCTGGTTAACCATTTCTGTGTAGATTTGGCCATATGTTTAGGGTCATTGTCTTGCTGAAAGACCCAGTGACAACCCATCTTCAGCTTTTTGGCAGAGGGCAACAGATTTTGATTTAAAATGTCCTGGTATTTCAAAGCATTCATGATGCCATGCACCCTAACAAGCTTCCCAGGGCCTTTGGAAGCGAAACAGCCCCACAGCATCACTGACCCACCCCCATACTTCACAGTGGGTATGAGGTGCTTTTCAGCATGCGCATCTTTCGTGGCACGCCAGACCCACTTAGAGTGTTTGTTGCCAAAAAGCTCAATCTTGGTCTCATCTGACCAAAGCACACGGTCCCAGTTGAAGCCCCAATACCGCTGGGCGAACTCCAGACGTTTGCGTTTATGATTGTGGGTGAGGAAAGGTTTTCTCCGTGCATGCCTCCCAAACAGCTTGTTGGCGTGTAGACAGCGCCTGATGGTTGATTTGGAGACTTTGTGACCCCAGGATGCTACCATTTGTTGTAATTCTGTAACAGTGAGTTTGGAGATATTTTGATTTCTCTTACCATCCTCCTCACTGTGCGTGGTGGCAAAATAAACTTGGGTCCTCGTCCAGGCTTGTTTACCACTGTTCCAGTTGTTTTGAACTTCTTAATTATTCCTCTCACAGTAGATATGGGCAGCTGCAGTTGAGTGGCAATCTTCTTGTAGCCTCTGCCTGACCTGTGAAGGTCGACGCACATCTGCCTCACTTGTATGCTGTGTTCCTTTGTCTTTCCCATGTTTAAGAGTGGATAAGAGAAATGGCCTCGGTGTCACGTCATAGTTATACCCCAGGGAAACAGGAAGTGATGAATTACTAATTAAATGTTCCTACATACTCTGGTAAACTTTGTAAACTACTGTAGAAATGACAGAAATGCTTCAATTATATTTATTTCCTGGGAATTGTTAAGGGTGCCAATAATTGTGGAACAGGTGATTTAATGAAAAATAATTATTTTTTAGTCAGGGATTTTTTTTATTTTCCTACAATTCATTTGAGTTGAAGGCTACATTTTCCTACAATTTTCAGTGTGACAGTATTCTTCTGCAATAAACACTGAATTTATTTTAAGGCTTTTAACACATCTCAACCAGGGGTGCCAATAATTATGGAGGGCACTGTATTAGCACTAATACATACAATGTTAATGCCTGCATAAGTAACTTATAATGCATGTACTAAGCAAACGCTAAGGCCTACTAAGTTCTTACTAAGGTTAAATTGGTAATAAATCCCTTATTGTGCATGAACAAGACATTTGTGAATACATGCCTAACAAATGTTTGATTTTGCTTTGTACATGCCTTACAAGTTACTTATACATGGAAATTGTATGTATTAGTGCTAATAGATGTGTCCCTAAAATAAAGTTTTACCCACTGATCCAGAGTGTGTGCCATCCACGCTGTGTTGCCCTGGGGTTGTCCCATCATATCTCATCAAGCCCTTGGGTCAAATACGTCTTTGTCATTCAGTGTTACGGACACCTTCCGCTGACTGTAACTGCAAAAAAATCATGATTTTTGAATTGTTTCAAGTGAGTGGATGACAGCCGAGGCTTTCATGAATTCCCTGTAACAATAAATAAATAAAAAGAGTCATGTTTTTTACAGTTACAGTCAGCAGAAGGCATCCGTTACACTGAATGACAATGCCATTTTGCACGTCTTTGACCCCCTTATAGATTATTCTCGACAGGCCACACACCTGGTAAGAATAATAAAGGAAAGTGTAGTACCTGGCTGCACATTTCTGCAGCTCCCGTTTATTTTATTCTGATCAACAACAACCACGTTGTGTCCTGTCCACCCAAGTAGGTCTTCATCATCAGGTAGAGGCATTAAGCTGTGCACCTGGCCCTCTGGCTTGTCTAAAGGGGCCATACATGACACCTCACCTTACCTCGCCTCACCCTCCCAAAGGCCTCCTTTCAGCTGCAGGCAGCCAGAGCAGCTGCACCCACCACCCATGAGCATATTATCCCAGGTGTGTGTGTGTGTGTGTTTGTGTGTGTGTGTGTGTGTGTGTGTGTGTGTGTCTGTGTGTGTGTGTGTGTTTGTGTGTGTGCGTGCGTGCGTGCGTGCGTGCATGCGTGTGTATGTAATAATGATGTTGTATAGCGCTTTTCATGATACTCAAAGACACAGTACAGGTGTGTGTGTGTGTGTGTGTGTGTGTGTGTGTGTGACCACACACTCTCACCACCATTACTGTTGCAGTGGGTGACTCAAGTTCATGTGATCCATGAAAGTCCTTGCCGTTGAGTCCTTGATACTGAAACATAAACATTGTGTAGCTCTGCAGTATTTGTCAGTGGAATTACTGGCACAGTCAACACTTGACTTTGACAAAACAATCTGTGTGAGCAAAACTGAAAGAAAAAAAATATGATATCTTACTTTGCCATGCTTTTTGTTTTTGGTTTCTTTTCTCTGTTTTCCATTTTATGATAAGTTAACAGAATATTTGTTGGAAAGGCAAGATTTGACAAGTCATCTTATGCTTTGGAAATAGTGAGTCATTTTGTGAAATCTTTTCAATAGGCCCTGTGTCGTATATGAAAGTCATCTGTTACTTCAGGAAATACTTGACGATGACAAATTATTACAAGTCAAAGGTATGCACCCTGATACCTCAATTCCACCTTAACCACATGAATATATGGAATTATGCCACTTCAAGTTGTCAGTCACTTACTCATTCACTCAGTCACTCACTCACCGGTAATAAGTGATGCTGATAAGATTTATAAATCTTTTTTGTACTAGAGGAGCTATCTCAAAGTGTCTGGCAGTTTGTTAATGGGAACACAAGGCAAAAGACTTCAGTATAGACTACTGTACATTCATTTAAAGTAAGAGTTTCGAATGTCTCGCACATGTGAAGATTTGATAGTAACCCAAGAACCCAAGACACAGAGGCAAACAGGGACTCGAAATACTGCTAATCCTGTCAAGGAGCCCACGGCTAATTTGGATCTGATACTACGAGAGTTAAGAGAATTGCGACAGTAAAGACATTCATTTCTTCGTTTGTTCATTCATTCATTCATTCATTCATTCATTCATTCATTCATTCATTCATTCATTCATTCATTCATTCATTCAAAGAGCTCACAAGAGGTCACACTTAGGTGCCATATAAGAAAATGCATGTAGACTATCTGGGCAAGTCAAAACTACCTAAGGGTCTCTCTTACATAATCTGCCATGAAGCACTTTGCCAAAAGAATGTTAGTTGTCAATTATAGTATCTGTCATGACTCATGACAGAATGAAAACAAGATGAAGTGCTTCCCAAAACTTAACCAGGGCTGTTTCTGGATATTTGGGTTGCCCCAGGCAAAGAAAGACCTATTCTCTTCCAACTATTGGAGAGTCAGAGACATTTTGATAGCAGCATCATCATACTTTCCGGTCGTTGCATTTAGGGAGGGTTTTTTTTTTTATCTTACTCACAAAGTTGTCATTGCTGCCATTTGAAGTAGACACTTGTGATTATCACCAGGGGCCGCTGACAGCTTTGGCTGGGGGCCCAGGACAAAGACATCAGAAAGGGCCCCAAAACCCAATTAGTACAATGTAATGATGAGGATCCAATTCTGGGGGCCCTCAAGTGACCCCTTTATCTTCATCCTGCAGCAGGAGTGGTTCTCAACCTTTTTTGAACGAGCGCCCCCTTGACCTCCGCATAAGCCTCCCAACACACCCTTGGCCTCAACATAAGCCTGCCAATAGCCTTAGTCTCACTGCAGGGCCAGCCCCGGGCTGGCCCGGACAAAAGGGGGCTGACGGTGATCTCATCAAAAGGGGGCTAGGTGCTAAAGATGGCCGCCGGGCCAGGTTGTGGGGCTAAGGGCCGCTTTCCCTGGCCCGTCGAATTCGATGGGCCAGCAAGCACCGCCGAGGCTCGGAGGCGGGGTCAACCTCGGGCGATATAGCCCACGTGCGATATAGCCTACCAGACCTTCGGCGATAATAGCGCAAAAGCTAAATAAGCCGACATAAATGTCATGTGTGAGTATTTGTGAGACACTTTTTATTGGTGTCCAGTGGAACGCATGACAAATCACGATAATGGCACAAGAGTTGGCGGCTAAAAGCAGAAAAAAGCCGACATGACTTAGCTATGACATCCCAAGTTTAAGTGTAGTGGTGCCCATGATGCCCTGATAACAACAAAAAAGTTATGTTGGCTAAATAACTTTAAAAACACAAACAGAAGTGCCAAAGTTGCATCTTATGAAATTATGCCATAAGAAAGCCAAACACCCCAAACTAATAATTTGCCCAGAATTTAGCGATAAGTCCCCCATGCAGCCACATTATTACACAGTAAAGCACAGCTGTTATTGACTTAGGCCTATTTAAAATCATCCTCACTCTGCTGCCCTAGTGTCTCATGTTTTGCAGACATACTAAACCATAGGCATACGTTTTGCAGACATGTGCCATAGTGCGCACACTTAGAATTCCCTGCAGGACACACACCGATGTTATGCAGATTGAACGACTTGTAGGCTACGCTACTTCCGTGGCTACTTTAATAAATAGTCGCTATTCCCCTGGCTCATCATTTTCTATAGCAGCTGATGAAGATGCTATGTCTCCGGGATTTGGTCTCTTTTCACATGGTAACTTATTCAATTACCTGCACATTCACCATGAATAGACAGGTGGCACGCCGCAACGAGGGGGTGTGTCGCTATGTCCGGGGCTCATAATTTTCTATAGCAACTGATGAAGGTGCTATGTCTCCGGGATTTGGTCTCCTTTCACATGGTAACTTAATTAATTACCTGCACATTCATGTCTCGCTATGTCCGGGGCTCATGCTTCTGTGCGCTATTGGGGGGATTAACTGGGCATGTTCGCACGTCTCCTTCTGTTCACTCTCAGTTGTCGAGCTGCTCGTATTTTCATGCGTCTTTGTCTTCTTAACATGCGCTGCGTCCCATACAGCTTCTGAATCGACAACTTTGCCATGTAATAAAACTGTTCTTGAAAGGCAAGCCATTTTCTTTGCAGTTCTTGTCGTCTTTGTCCGTAGGCTACGAGCCAAACGGCGACCTGCTCCAGCAGAGTTTGCTCAATTTTCTTCTCCTTCTTTGTCGTTGTTCTGTTGTTGTCCTTCTGTGATTTGGGGCGAAAGTGGGCTGTGCCCGACTGACGTTTCACAAACAAGGCGTGTACCTGAATGTGCCTGGGGTCGGCTATGAGTCCGATCAGGCAAAAAATGGCCCGGGGCCGGCAGCTCCGAGCCGGCCACTCTCCTGAGCCCCGGGCGGCCCCGGGCCGCTGAAGCGCGGCTAATGAGACCAAGGCTATTGACTCCTTGGTATTAAATAATAAAATGGACTAATACCCCCCAATGGTTACTAAGCCCCGCCACCACTCAGTTGTGTCCTTCTCAACGCTCCTCTAGGGCTCCCCAACGCCCCTGGGGGGCCGCAGCGCCCCTGTTGAGAAACACTACTGCAGCAGGAGTGAATTTAAATAAAGACTGAGAGGAGAGGCCGTCTCCTCCTCCATTACCATAGACATGTGATGTGGAGTGTCTGGAATGTTGGCCTTGTGTTGGCCATGTGTTTAATGTTTAATGGGGAGGGGCACGGGACAGGAGAATGGAGTCCTTCATGGTCTCAAGCAAGGTGGCAATAATGCGGCTTTCGGCCTAGACCACAGCATCAGCAACCTGCCAGTAGTGTTGCCACCTGTCTTGTTTTTTCTGTGATTGTCCCGGATTTGTCCAGAACAAAAAATGTGGGGTTTTTTTGCATGTTTTTTGTGAGACAGAGGTGGCAATGCTACATGATGCCAGTGTTTTCCTCCAGCTCCTGCAAATGGGCAGGGAAATGTTGTGCGACATGTTCATGTAGCGTAATTGGACATAGTTATCAGAGCCTTGTAAAGGTGGTGCCGAAGACGGTGGCTGGTATTTTAATAGACGGCATGTCATGTGCTATGCTAGCGCACACACAGTACATTTTGCAGTGTTGATTAAACTCTTGAGAGTCGATTTGAGGTCTTCTTCTAGAGTGCATTTGGTTCCAGAGTACTCTCTTAAGTGTTGAATTAGCGCTGCATTTAATACTGCATAGGACTCAGAATTCAAATCTGCACTCCTGTGGGGGTAAATTGCCTGTCAAGTAATGATCTAACAATCTCTCAGTTTAGAGACCTATCACTTTCCTGAGGGGTGGAGCAGGATAGGACACAGGTAGTGTAGGACCACCTCTGTCTGACAAAAAAACATGGACATTTCGAATCCAATCAATTCATTGAGGGCTGCACTCATTGAGGGAGGCATTAATGCAATATCGTTGTGTGCAGTGTTCACTAGTGTGCTGTGGAGTGCTGTATCACAATGACAATGACTTTCCCACATTTTTAAGAATTTATTAAAATGTAGGCCCTGTGTTCCATGGCAGGGAGAAAGACACGTTCTCTTATGCCTCTTTTCCACTGCCAGTTTTCTGGTCGGCCGCCACTTTTTACTTTTCGAATAGGCACAACATAGCTCAATCGTGAAGCAAAAAGTGGCGGCCGAGTCGCGCTGTGTCGAGCTGTTGGCCAACCAGAAAAACGGCAGTGGAAAAGAGGCACTAGTTCACTCGGAAATGTGGGATTGGGAACATGGAGTTGTGGAACATAGGGCCTATATTTGAATAATTTCTTTAAAATGTGAGAACAAGGAGCAGCAGAAATAAGCTGTGGGACCATAAGGGTGTGCGACCAATGGGCCTAAAAATAATAATGTTAAAAAGTCTTATTGATGTGGGACCAATGGGCTGTGGGAAAATAGACACGCTGTGCTAGCTTGCTAGCTACACCAGGAAGGTTGTACCAATAGGCTTTGGGAACATAGAGTTGACCACCTAGCACTCCCCCTGCTTATCTGTGTGTGTGAGGTGTAGCACTGACCGACAGGAGTGGAGGATTTATGCTGTTTATGAGTCATGCTGATGAATGTGCGACTGCGGCGGCTGGCCAGCCTTATCAAGTTAACGCCTGTAATTCAGGGGATGAGGCAACGCTATACCAGGAGTGGGCGTCCTCAGCTTTCTTGATCAAGGTCTTTTTATGTGTGCCTGTGTGTGTGTGTTTGTGTGTGTGTGTGTGTGTGTGGGTGTGTGTGTGTGTGTGTGTGTGTGTGTGTGTGTGTGTGTGTGTGGGTGGGTGGACTGCATGGAGATGTGTGTGTTTGTGTGTGTGTGTGTGTGTGTGGGTGTGTCCGTATGTGTGAACTGCATGGTGCACTAATTTAGAGAGAGTGGGGAAAGACTTTTCAGCACCTGCATATTTGTGAGTCTGTGTGAGTTTTCCTGTGTGGGGGGATGGGGGTTCTTCCTCACTTATTATGTGGGAAGTATATTAAAAACAAGTATTGGCAACTGTCGAACAAATATCTAAGTTTGATCGGCTGAGGGAATGAGTAATGCTGGACTTACTAGCTTTACGAAATGCCTTAAGTCCAAACTTGGGTTCCAGTATGATATCTGTATTTTGTATCAAAATCTTAAATCTTAATCTTTACTGTAAGCGTTAAAAACATCAATGAGTCAGTTCATACACAACGTCTACAATCCTAACGTGCGCAAAAGCCCACCAATTCCAATAGTAATCCACATGACAATTTTTACAACAGCTAAGACGTTAAGCATACAGAATTAGGAAGGCAGCGCAAGGTAGGCTTCCCCCATCATTCACTATAGCCATGATGCCCCATGATTATTAGAGGTATGTGGTCTACCTAATAACCATGTTGGGCTATTTAGCAAGATCCTGTAGCCTCTTACTGCAGCAGGGGTCGCCGGCAACCCTATTCACTTGCTGAAAATGCTTAACTACATCATAACAACATTGCTATGACATTACAGAGAGCCATAGTGCTGCGCTCAGACTATTCAGGAACCAATATGCAATTTCACAGATAGGATAATGCTGAATCTTGGCCTTGCATCGACAGACACCCCCAGGTGTTCTGTAACAGACAAAGATCTATGTATGTACGTGTATAATTCATGTCTCTGGACCAAAACTCATTTCACAATGCAATGCATACAATCAGGGCTCTAAATTAACTTTTTTTATCACCAACCAAAATTGCAAGCCAAATACACACCCACGAATGGGTCAAAGTGGCTAGTAGGTTGATTACCTACCTGCCAAACTGAAATGTCACCAGCATTTGGGCTGGTTGGCTGGTGTTCATCGAGAGTCCTGAATACAATACTTCACAAAGGAGAACACACCCCATGCTCCGGGGGTTGACACTCGGGTGCAACCAGACCGAGACAATGCATAGAATGAAAAGGGGGAAGCTCGTGCAGCACAGCATGGCTGTGGGACAGGCTCTGAGGGATGAACATATGAGGAGATTTGTTGCAAAACGACATATCCACCATTTTTGACTATTTCATTTTATTTGTGTTTAGAAGTCCTATCATCTATGTGCGAATTCTTTTGCAATGCAATGCAATGGAATGCCTAATACAAAAATGTCAATTTTCCCAAAATGTTCCAAAATCGATGTGGGTCATTTTGCAATGAAGCACTTCAGACATACAAGTTTGCAAGTTTATTTATTCAAAAAGGGACAGCATACCGTATATTACCAGCATTTAAACAAAAATGCTAAATACACAAGATTATAGCCATGAGGCTAATTTCCATCTTTTGTCCCTTGACAGGTTTGATGTTCTTTAAAAAAAAAAAAATGGTATTGAAATGTTAATCTTCATGCACCTATAAAGTACTACATGCACGCAGGGCTCTAAATTAACACATGCCAATCGGCCAAATGCTGGTGAAAATTCTGTTGAGCCACTTTGACCCATCAGCCCCTTAACGCAAAGCCTCTGTTATAACCTTATTGTCATCAAAATGGTAATGAACAAGTCTCAATCGGTTACCTTAGACTCACTTAATAGTCATAGCAATGTTGTTATGATGTAGTTCAGTGTTTTCAGCAAAGAGTGAATAGGCTCGTCAACGGGCCCGTCTGCAGTAAGAGGCAACTGAGCATATCTTTATGTAGCGGAGGCCAACTAGCACAGTGTGGCGTGGAACGTTAGTAAACCTCCTTCCCGAAGCCTCATACAGTATCGGTAGTGCTGAGCTTTCGAACTCGTCCTTTAGCTCAGCGGTATTGTGCTGTGCCTCCCATGCCCGAATCGATGCATTGAGCAGAAGGTGGCAAGTTGGAGACATGAGGGATGGACTGCACAGGAACACCTGTCAAATTTAGCTAGTTAGATTAACATCGACTAGCCAATTTGGTCGGTGATGAAAAAAGTTAGTGTAGAGCCCTGCACACACATAAGTGAAACGAAAAGAAGACATCTGTGCTTCACCAGATTCCCCTTTTTGTTATATAACACTGCACCTTGGCCCTGCATTGACAGAGGCCCGCAGTTGTGCTGCGTCACTGACAGAGAAGGATCCTTGTATGTATGACTGGATGACTGTCTCTGGACCAAAACTCAATTTCACATCCAGTACATGCTACGTATAACACTGCAGCTTGCCCTTCAGTTGTTCTGCGTTGCCAGGGAAAGCAAGCAATCAAGCAAGCACGTGTCATGTGTCATGGCTGTGTGTGCCTGTGTCTGGCCCAAGGCACCCTCGCAATCTGAGCAATGCAGTATGTCCATAATTCAACACTAGCCTTATTCATTTCCACCAGGTCTATGCCCCCGTGCTTTGTGTATATGCAACACGATCCCCGCAGCCAACGCCTTTTGGCCAGTGTCAGTGCAGGCAGCAGGCATTGGAGTAGTAGACCATCCATGGTAGCATGATATAGTGCAGGGGTGGGGAACCTTTTCCATTCGAAGGGCCACTTCAAATTCATCCAAGGACCGTAAAAGTCCTCCGAGGGCTGTACTATGAACACAAACCAGGATTTTCCCCTTCACTTTAGGCCTATATTGAAGGAAGCCACCTTTTCAACAAACACCACCTTCTCTCGGTTCCCTGAATATAACTTAATTGTATTGCAAATGCATTTTCTAAGATTCCTTTACAAAATATGTCATATTTCATGTGAAGCTGAATAACATTAAAATTATATCGGGGGCCAGATAAAACAGGCTCAAGCGCAAACGCAAACGCAAACGACCCTCGAGACATAGGTTCCCCACCCCTGATATAGTGGTACAGTCACAGGG
>NC_085879.1:40252635-40292635 GCF_034702125.1 Engraulis encrasicolus | reverse complement strand
TCCTCCTGACTCATGGCTTAGTCATCATCGTGAAGGGCGCACTACACAAACAACCCCACAGTCGCTCCCAGTCGGTCCCAATCTAGAAGGCTTTTCTGGTTGTTGTCTTTACAAGGCCTGCCTTTAAAGGCGTGCTTGTCTGGCCTGCCCCCCTGGTACTACTACTCTACTACTCTGCTCTCCCAGGTCTGTTTTGGCTTCTTTGAGGGTCATTCTTTTTATCTGCAACAGACTCGGCTGAGACCAAGGTCCCCATCCTACTTTGCTTCTGATACACTATTTCTAAGGCTTCTGTTTGTGTTCATGGATGGCAAAGTAACATCTTGTATAAAGTACTTAGTTACCTTACTGCTCAAATTTACACAAAAAAACAGCAGTAGCAAAATATCAGCTGTACCAAAGGACTTCCCACTCAGGCCTTTTGATTACAAAATAATGACCTGGCTGAGCTATGCTTTGCGATTGATATGCAAAGTATTTCTGTATTACCGTCTTGGCCAACTCGCTTTCTGAAGCACCCACAGGGTGTTTGAGTGGCTATTGAGTTAAAAAAAAATAGACCCAGTCAACATGGGAGCACAGTGGGTTTCAAAGGTAAAAAAGATGGCATGCTTGGCATGGTTAAACAGAAAAGACTGCTTTGAGGCGTATGAGAGGGTCATGTGTTTTTTTTTTTCAGTCATAACCAGGAGCATGTGCACATCCTACGCCAAGGTGCAGGGCAGAAACTCAATCCAATTCACTAATGTCCAAAAGGAAACAAAGTCTTTGCTCACTTGAAATGCATTTCTACTTTATTTTTTTTCTAAAAAAAAGAAAAAAAGAAAACAAAGAAAAATGATGCTTTGAACTGTGTTGTTTTTGCGCTGGACCAGTGAGTGCAGTAATGTGGGAGTGAAAGGGTTATCCGCTTTGCCAAGGTGCAGGGCAAGAAACTCACTCCAATCCACTTGTCGTCCAACACAAAATGTAGTCTATACTCTTGAAATCCATTTTTTATTTGGTTTATTTCTCTGCACAAACAAAACAGAAGAAGGATGTTTCGATCTGTGCTGCTGTTTTACCCCGGACCAGCGGGAGCAGTATAGTGTGTGGGAGTGGAGGGGTTAAACTCTCCGCTTTGGCATTATTTTTAGGTCGAGAGGCAAAGGTGTGTCACCGACTGGTGCGCTCACACAGCCTGTTCACATGACTTCACCCTGGCCTCATATGTGGGGTTTGGCACATCAAGCAGGCCTCCCTCCCTCCCTCTCTCCGTTTTTTTTTCATTCCTCTCTCCATCCCTCCCTCCTCTGGCAACCAGAGCTGACTCTGAGTGAAGACAAATTCACTGTGAGCATGGCTCGTTCAAGCCAGTGTTAGCTCAACGCATCTTTTCAAAAAAATCTTCCAGCAGTTGAGATGGATAGCCGATTGCAGTCCCGATTGCGGGTCATCAAAGAATAATCCACGAGCGAGGCCGGAGATTCAATATGCATGAAGTGAGGGATAATGCCTCTATTGCTGTCAGATCTGCTTATTAAAACTCTTATTATTTAAACTTTTTCAGTTTTTTGTTCGCTTGCACTGATCCCTTGAAAGGACTAATACATATATGCCTTGGTATTGTCTTTTTCAGTCTCTTAGTTGTAAGGCTTGGTTGCAAAGGGTCCTGGGAAGAAGTCCAATGGATTTAACCAACATCAACAAGTGGATAATTCTCACCCCACTCAGGCCTGTCAAGGGAGTCTGGTGAGATTTGCTTGCTGGAGGGGGGTGGCCATATTTTTTGATGAACCAAAACCAAGATGCTTGATTCCTGGAAAATGCTGCCCTTTACCCCAACAGAAAGCACAATGTGGCTTTAATATTTGTGTCACCCTACTACTGGAGTTGCAGTATACAAATGAATTGAATATATATATATGAATGCTTTCATTATAATTGGTTGGTTAGTGTTTTGCATCTTTTGGTCTCTGGTCCTGCTGTTCTCACATGATGGATGCTATAGCAGCTCTGTAGGGAAGTGGGAAGGATGAGGCCAGACTCCAGCAGCTGTTTAAGCCGCCTGATGAGGGAAAAAGAGAAAATAATAATAAGCAGACAATAGTGGAACAGAATGTCCTCCATGCGGCCTGCTAATGAGGGTGCTGGGAGGCAACAGATTGCAGGCCGAGCAACAACCCCCCCCCCACACACACACACATATGAGCGCCAGATAATGACCTAATGTGTCTATTAAATTTGCCCTTTCATTTGTTGGCCCGTTTGTCCATTTGCAGAGAAAGAGAGAACAATACGCTGGCTGGATGACCACAATTGGCCCTTCATTGCCACGGCGACCTCCCCAGCTCATGCTCAGTAGCATAACTCTTGATTTATCAACATAAAGCCCATTGGGAAACTCCAACTCCCATTGTCATTGTGACACAGCACTCCACAGCACACAAGTGAACACTGCACACTGCACACAACGAAATTGCATTTATGCCTCACCCGTGCAAGGGGGCAGCCCTCTGTGGCGCCCCATGGGGAGCAGTGCGGTGGGACGGTACCATGCTCAGGGTACCTCAGTCATGGAGGAGAATGGGGGAGAGCACTGGTTGATTACTCCCCCCACCAACCTGGCATGTCGGGAGTCGAACCGGCAACCTCTGGGATGCAAGTCTGACGCCCTAACCGCTCACCCATGACTGCCCCTACATTGCTCATAGCGCTAACCCAGCCTGCACTGGGACCAAGAAAAGGCTTTGGCTTTTTTCTTTCTTTTTTTTGCGAACCTCCTCTTTATTTGTGGGTCAATCTCTAAGAAAATACAAAACATCCAAACAGCATCTTGCTCACCAAGAAATGCCCTGTATGCCAGATGACCAGTCGAGGTCTAGGACGGACCAACTGCCGCAGCATGCTAACAGCCAGTGGTCGAGTTGTAAAATCAAAACCAGTGGGGATGGTCAGAGATTGATTATGATTATTGGGGGGTTGGTGGTTTCTCCCCCGAGGAAAAATTGAAAATGTAGTTGTTAAAAGTACAATTTTAACACAATATGTGAAGAAGAGAAACCTGTTTTAGAGGGGATGATTCTTGACCATTTTCATTGAGGGGGATGATTTTAGACCATTTTCAATGTTGGGGGGATGGCATACCCCCTCATCCCCCTACAACTCGAGCCCTGCTAACAGCAAAGGCTGGCTATGATGGGTTTATATTGGCAGGCATTGTTGCTCTCCTATTTTGTCTTTGTTCATCTGCTCTGGGAGCCATAGACTTTACAATGATGGAAGTCATTCGACTCCATTGATGTTTTTATCAGCATATTATGTCAGCAAATTTTGTGAAATGTCAAATGGGTACATGAGAGACCGTGTTGTGCAGATTGTTAGGTCAGAGTGGAATACATTTAGAAACTCAAGAATCCTTTCCCAACTTAGATTGAATTCGATTGAATTAGATGAATCAGATTAGATTAGATGCGAGGGTAAATATAATACCTAATAACATGATCAAAAAGGCTATATTTTACTATTATATAAACGCTTCAACTTGAGGGCAGATTAATTTGCTTTTTAGTGCTCTGACGTGTCTGTTTTTTTTCAAAGACAAGAGACAAACGCGTGTGCCATGATAAACATACACCCCCACCCCATGCATACGCATGCACACACACACACATGCATGCACACACACACACACACACACTCACTCACACACACACACACACTCACACACACACACACACACACACACACACACACACACACACACACACACACACACACACACACACACACACACACAGTGTGAAGTGTACACACTATGTGGACAGACACGCACACACACACACACACACACACACACACACACACACACACACACACACACACACACACACACACACACACACACACACACACACACACACACAGACATTTGCTGCTGAGTTTGGTTTCCTGTTTGTCAGCTGGATGGTGTCAGATAAAACACTGTGCCAAGCACCAGCACTTACTGACGCTGACTGGTACACACACACACACACACACACACACACACACACACACACACACACACACACACACACACACACACACACACACACACACACACACACACACAGATGCGCGCGCACACACACACACATACACTCAGACGTGCACACATGCACACACACACACACACACACACACAAACACAAAAATGCGGGCGCACACACACACACACACACACACACACACACACACACACACACACACACACACACACTCAGGCATGCATATGCATGTTTGCACACACACACACACACACACACACACACACACACACACAAACACACACACACACACACACGCACACACAGATATGCTGATATGTATATCACACATCCATCATAAAATGTGTATCTCTTGTTCATAGGAAAGCAACATTTGCATACAGTGTGTGCAAGCAAGCACACCCACACAGCACATATGAAAAGAAATGCGTGTTCATACACTGCAGTATGAAATGCATTGGCATATACAACTTACACACTCTCTTCTCTTAAACACACACACACACACACACACACACACACACACACACACACACACACACACACACACACACACACACACACACACACACACACACACTCTCTCTCTCTCTCTCTCTCTCTCTCTCTCTCTCTCTCTCTCTCTCTCTCTCTCTCTCTCTCTCTCTCTCTCTCTCTCTCTCTCTCACACACACACACACACACATTTGATTACTTTTATTTGGACCCAAGAGACAAGCATTAAGGTACAAGATCCAAATATTTTGGAATAGGCTATTGACAGGCTGGCAGATTTTAAAAGACTTACACACTTACTTATGCCAGCATTGTTGTTACAAAAGATGAAACATCATTCAAGGATAAACAAAACATCTTCGTCTCCATATTTGCATGCTACCTATTATAGCTGAAACAGAGCAAAATTTTGCTAGTGTTTTTGCGCTCCCTTTCTGCAGTCCCGCAATCTGCAGTCCTCTGACAACATTCTTATGTATGTGGCCTAAGCTACCAAAAATTAGGACTATTAATTTGCATTGATATCCAAGCTGGAGGATGCGTTCCTGTAATGGTTGGTATTTCAGTAGCTTGGAATAATAGCAGGTGTCCACACACACACACACACACACACACACACACACACACACACACACACACAAACGCGCGAACACAAACGTGCGCACACAAACGCGAACATGCCCTCTCTCTCACACACACACACACACACACACACACACACACACACACACACACACACACACACACACACACACACACACACACACACACACACACACACACAGAGACCAGGGTTCTGTTGGTAAACTGAAAGCAGAATGGGGGCTGGTGGTGGGCGGTGCTCCTGCTTGGCCAGAGGCACCAGGTGTGGTTGGCTGGTTGGCCAGTAATTGGTCATCCAGTGCTCTCCAGCTGAAGTGGACAGGTGTGCACTCAACGGCATGTCACTTGGCAACCTGGAGCACTGCTGGGAGGGAGGCAGGGCCGCCGCTAAGCAGAGGGCTTAGGCCAGACATGGGCAAACCCAGGCCCGGGGGCCACATGCGGCCCCCTGAGCCATTTCATGGGGCCCCCAGAGCCTTAACAAAATGACAACTTTAAAATCCAAATTCAGACGGTTACTCAACATTCTTAAAATGCTAGCTAAAACAAGAGTCTTGCGAATTTAAGATTAACCAAAGACATAGGCTTCATCGAAATACATTTAATTACAATGTGCAGGAATATAATTTCTGCCAAATTACGTCAGCGTACGTTTTAGTATTAACACGGCCAAGTTGTTTGTGGCATCCGGCCCTTCGGTCAATATTCTAAACCCAATGCGGCCCTCGGGCCAAAATAATTGCCCACCCCTGGCTTAGGCCCTCAACCACTTTAACCCCAAAATTGAGGCCTCCTAAATTGAGATTGACTAATAAAAAAATATTATTATTATTTTATTATCATTATTTAATTATGAGGGGGCCCTCCTGACCAGCTATGCTTAGTTCCTCCAAAATTGGGGCCTTCTAAAATGAGATTGACTAAAAATATTATTATATATTATTAATAATATTGTTATTATTATTTAATTAGGAGGGGGGCCTCCTGTCCAGTTATGCCCAGGGCCTCCAAAACCTTAGCAGCGGCCCTGGAGGGAGGACAGACACACATCCACCTTTTGCTACGTGGTGAAACACATGTACTTTGTATGCATGCATGGACACGACACACATGCAGAACTACACATATGGAGTTTGCACACACACATTCATGCATATGTGCACGTACACACACAGAGACACATGCACACACACACATGTGCACACACATACACATACACACACACACACACACACATGCACATACACAAACACACACAAATGTGCACGTATATACACAAACATGTACGCGGCGCACGCGCAGCCACACACACACACACACACGCACACACACGCACACACACACACTGCCCACAATACACTTACTTCTTACTCTTACTTACTAATAATGGCAAAGGATTGATTGTGTATAAAGGGCAAATATCACAGTTTTCTCAACCCAGTGATAGTCCTGCAGAATATTGCTGTCATTCTACCTAAGTTCCTAAAACAGGTATTTCACTAATCGTTGAAGGCATTTCACTAAGCATTTCTAACGACCTGGCCTTAGTTAAAAGTGCTAATTAGGTGTCAGGTGGATTAGTGAATGGCTGACACTAAAGTGACAAGACTACTACACTGTGTGTGTGTGTGTGTGTGAGTGCGTGTGTGTGTTTGCACACCTCTGTGGTTGTATGTTTGTGCTCGTGTGTGTGTGTGTGTGTGTGTGTGTGTGTGTGTGTGTGTGTGTGTGTGTGTGTGTGTGTGTGTGTGTGTGTGTGTGTGTGTAGGTTTGCGCGCCCCTGTGGTTTTATGTTTGTGTGTGTGCGTGTCGCCTAGCTTCCGTTTGTGCATGCATGCTAGTCTCCTCTTCTGTGGTGAGAAGGCTATAAATGAACTTTTTCTTTCCATCACCAGCCAGCCACATTTGGTTAGTAGATATTGATCGTACTAGCCCAGGGGTCGGGAACCTATGGCTCGCGAGCCACATGTGGCTCTTTTGGGAACTGCATGTGGCTCTCGGACAAACCTGTCATTTGTTTACTCAATAAGCCATGAATAATTTTGTTACGGCACTAAATTAAAAATGGACCTACTGAAATCGAAAAGTTAAGATAATATTCAAAATATAAAGTATGATCGCGCATTTAATCCATCCCAGGTCCGATCAGCTGAGCCAAGCACAGGCCTTCGACGAAGGCGTGCCAGCGCTGGGTCGTGTCGTGTGAGATAACATTCCATCCGTAATGCTTTACCTAAAGTTCAGCTGGCTAACGGTTGTATCCAAAACAAAGAAACTGTTCACGACCGTGCCATTATGATGGCAAATCAAGTGGAGGAAACGCAAGTGAGGGATATAAATGCAGCGCTGTACTTCTCCCTCGATTACAGGAAGAACTTTTGCTGAATCAACTGACGTAAGTCTTTCCCAGTTTAGTGTGATTGCGAGATAACTGGTGCCACAATGCGAAGGCAAACGTAGGGTTGCCATTCGTCCCTTGAAATACGGAATCGCCCTGTAGCCTATTTGGCGGTTAAATCATGCGTTCTGTATTGGGGACGCATGTCGGTAAAGGGCGCGCTTTGTAGCGCATTTTCGCGAATTACTAAAAAATAGACATGTCAGTCACATATCAACTGTAAAATGATAACTATGTCAGCGCGACCAAGATGAGCATCCTGTCTTGAAGTTCTCTCTCCCTCCCTCCTCCCTCCTCATGCACCTTCCCTGTGTCTGTCTGATGGCTAGAATAGAAGCACCTCCGTCATTCTCATTGCTCATTGGCAACTCCGATGCATAAAAGATAGAAACTTAAGGTAATGCATGCGCGTGGCTTCTCAAATGCACATCAGCACATCTACAAGTAGTTTTAGTTCTTCTTTCGTTAGCTCTCCCTTCTTGTCCCCAATGCAAGCGTTACTTTTATTCCCTTCTGTGCATGACAATTAGCATTAGAAATAATGGCGAAAATGGTATGGCTCTCACAAAAAATATTTTTTAAAAAATGGGCGTTTATGGCTCTCTCCACCAAAAAGGTTCCCGACCCCTGTACTAGCCAAATATACACACTCACTATCAGTCAAAGTGTCTGGTGTTGGCTGGTGTTAATTTAAAGTGTGTGTAATGTCGATTTTTGGCAAACGTCAGTCAGTGCGTGCCTCGACTGTGCGTTACCTGTGTGTGCCTCGACCACCAACCCCAACTCTGGTAGTTCCGCCGCCCCACCCTGCTAGCCCCCACCTTGCTAGCCCCCACCGTGATAGCTAGGGTTGTAAATAATAATCGAAATAACCCAGCCTGTTAGCCCCCACCCTGCTAGCCCCCACCCTGTTACCCCCCTGCAAGCCCCCACCCCCCTTAGCCCTCACCCCACTAGCCCCCACCCTGGCCGTGGGCTACCTGAGGAAGCCCTCCACGGTGCTAGCCCCCACTCCACTCTGCTAGCCCACACCCTGGTAGCCCCCACCCTGTTACCTCCCTGCTACCCCCCACTCCACCCTGCTAGCCCCCACTTCACTCTGTTAGCCCCCACCCCGCTAGCCCCCACCCTGGCCGGGCACTCCCTGAGGAAGCCCTCCATGGTGCTCGCATTCCTCGGTGCAGCCGAGAGCAGTGGGGTGTGGAGGAGCACAGCACACCAGCACAGCACAGACGTCACCACCACACCACCACATCATCTCCCTGGAGGCACTAGGTTTGCTGTTTGCATACACACTTGTATGCACAGCATTTGTGGTGTGTGTGTGTGTGTGTGTGTATGCACGCGTGTGTGTGCTTGTGCCCGTTTGTGTTTGGGCAGGCACGTGCATTGTGCACACATCTGCATGCCTGTGTGTGCAAAGGAGAGTTTGTGTGTGTGTGTGTGTGTGTGTGTGTATGCTCATGCACATGCGTGCTTGCGCCCGTTTGGGTTTGGGCGGGTATGTGCTTGTGCACACCTCTGCATGCCTGTGTGTGTGATGGAGAGAGTGTGTGTGTGTGTGTGTGTGTGTGTGAGAGAGAGAGAGAGAGAGAGAGAGTGTGTGTGTGCGCACTTGCATGCTCGCGTGCGTGTGTGTTTGGGCGGGTACGTGCTTGTGCTCACCTCTGCATGCCTGTGTATGCGTAGGAGAGACTTTGTGTGTGTGCGTGTGTGTGTGTGTGTGTGTGTGTGTGTGTGTTGGTGCGCGCACGCCCCTGCTTTGCTTTACAGTCTCTGTTGTGGGCTTTCATGTTGCTCTTCAGGTCTGACACACAATGGTTGTTTTACTGCTCTCAGGCCGTGGCCAATAGCACCCAGGAGCCCCCCCCTACCCCACACACACACACCCCTCCTTCATCCTACCCAACCCTGTTATTTACCATCATTCACACCAGACAAACATCAGCACAACAGGTTTAGGCCTTGGCAACAAAGTGTGTGGACTTTCTTGGCTTTAAAAAGTGACATTTCTTTTACCCCCTGTGTCCAGGACCAGGACCATTAACCCCTTTGCTTTCCTCTGTCGGATTCCTTGCTCGATGGTGGATTCTCTGGCTAATGCCCTGTTAGGGTTCTGTAGGCAGTGTTGCCAAATTGGACGGTCGGGCTGCTTGGGATGGCCGTCTGTGGGTAAAAACGGGAAAAATCAGCCATATAGCGTTTTCTTTCTGCAGTTTTATGCCCATAGAAATCAATGCAATTTGTTGAAATTGGGCGGAATTTAGCGCCTCTTGGCGGTTTTTGAGCACCTTTTGGGCGGGATTTGATCAGACACATCTGGCAACACTGAGTGTAGGCACCGCAAGGGTTCACGTAATCTCACTCACTCACTCCACTCCACTCCCACGCGTATGATGACCGCGTGCCTCTCTTTATGAATCGAGTCACAAAGTCCACGCATCATGAAACGGGCTCGGGTGATGAGGCAGAGCTGCACTGTTCCCGGTGCGGCACTCCTTTTCTACCAAGAAAGAAAACAGGTCATACGCCTTTGCTCCCCTCCTCCTCCTCCTCCCCCTCCTCTACCCCTCCACCCCCCATACTGCCCCACCCCCAACTTGCTCAAGGTGTTCTCTGATTGCTACATTGCGCTCCTCTACCCTCCCCCTCCGCCGGCGATTCTGACCAATCAGCTCATCGCGGCCACAGCTCACCTGAAAGTCATTTGCATATTGGGCTTGCCTAGGCCGCGTGATTGGTTGAACCTCAGGAGTTTCAGCTCACCCACCCTCCCCCTTCCCCCTTCCTCCTCCTCCACCATCCAGCATTCTGCTGTCTCTGCAACCAACCAATGGCTGTTGGTGACAGTGACTCAGAGAGAGAGAGAGAGAGAGAGAGAGAGAGAGAGAGAGAGGGAGAGAGAGCAAGTTGCTTCACTACACTTCTGCTTTTTGGAAGCTCAACTCAAAAGCAGCCATTGCCTTCTCTTTTTTTTCTCTCTCTCGCCTTACTCCTCCTCCTCCTCTTCTTCTCACACTCATTTCGGTTTGTTCAGTGTCTTTCTTTTTTTTGGTCGTCTTTTTTGGCTAATCTGTGTGTGTGTGAGGGGGAGTATTGGGAACCAGCAGGTTGTGCACTCCTCTTCTCCAGCATTCAACAATAGTCAACTATGCCATTCACCAGCTTATAGGCACACACACACATCCTTGGACTGGACTATTCTCTCTCTCCGCATCTCATCCTCCATCTGATTTTTTTTTTTCTGACAACACACCTTTTTTATGTTCCCGCCTGCGTCATTTTGGGCCGCCACTGCGTTTTGACACCCCCATCTTCTCGCTCTCTCTCTGGACGTGGAACATGGAGACAGACACGCAGTCCCTGTGTATCTGAGGTTGGTGACTGATCTTTTTTGACTCGACACTGACTGTTTTCTCCTGCACGACTTAGGTGTAGGTAACTTAAATTATGCAAGTTAAGTGTCTGTGTGTGCCAACGTGTGAAGTGCATCGGGTTTTGTTGTGAACGCAATAATGTGCTGCATGGACTTTTTTTTCAAGTGAACTGAAGTTTGATGATTTTCAAGTTGTCAAGTTGACATCAGTGCATTTCTGCAGTAATGTTACAAGTGTTTGAACAGAGTTGTAGTTCACTCTACATAAAACCATCTCATTCTATGTATGCGCTGCAAAGTGCATCGAGTCTTCAGAAGTTTTTTTTTTTGCTTTCATAGTTTTCAGTGATATCTAGTGTGCAGTACCTGTCACTCATACAGAAGTTGATTATGTATCATTTGTTTGTTTTTTTTGTACATTTTATATTTTATTTTTCAAACTGAAGAATCATTACCATATATGGCTAGTTGGAAGTAGGTAGGTAGGGATTCGTGTTTTGCAAGTTCGGGGCCCGGCCTCCACAATAGGGCTTGTGGTGTGTATTTCTGTTGCCAAAAACGAGAACTAGAACTAGATCTATTCAGTTTCTTCTCCGAACCGCACACTATAACTTCACTTCCCAGCAACCAGGTGCTTCTCTGTCTCTCTCTCTCTCTCTCTCTCTCTCTCTCTCTCTCTCTCTCTCTCTGCCTCTCTCTCCCTTGCTAATCTCGCCAATGTGTTGTCCTGAATGTGTTTGTTTGGCGCCCAGGCCGACAAGCATATCATGCGACATTCTCGAGAAATCGCTTTCTCGTATGGCCGCTTGGCACTGTGCTTGCTTGGGGGCTGGCTTATCTGACTGACTTAGTGCTGGCTATGCCTCGCCTAGCCTTGCTTTGCTTCTCATGTGGGTTCATTTGAGCCGTGTCGTGTTGTCGACGGCTCGTGGAGATGAATGTGGTCCGTCCTGCTCAGCTCGATCCAGGATCCAGCAGGTTTCTTTTGACTGTTAAACAGAGACGTTGTGGGTGTGGGGTGTGGGGCGGGGAGGTGACAAAACAAGTCAGCTCAGCTTTGTCCACCTCACCTCATCTCATCTCATCTCATCTCGCCCTACGCAGTCGCAGACCCCAGTGCAGGCCCCTGGCCTGGCCTAGCCACATGCAGGGGTGCTGCTAAAAATGTTGGGCCCCATGAAAGATTCACATTTTTGGGCCCCCAAAATGACAAATTGTGTTATCAGCATCCTTCCAGGGGCCCTGTCAGTGCTGTTGGGCCCTTAGAATCTGTAACACCTTTCCCCACCCTTGCGGCACCCATGGCCACATGTAAGCTCCATCGTCTCAGGCGTCAGGCGTCATCAGTAAGCTCAGGCGTCTGGTGGTGCAATTGGCATCTAATACCCGTAAAGTAATTGAAAATGAAAATACTTCTTAGATAGTGTACTAAAAGTAAACAAACCATACACCTCCATAGAATAGTGTCACTGGCTGCTGTTGCACCGCCCTGACGTGCGCTACTGCTGAAACATCACTGACCCATGGATGAGGGTATGGTCATGCGGTAACACTTTAGAATAATGGATGCAAAAAAGCATTATAAAGACTTAATAAATAATTAACTATTGATGAACAAAACTAAACAAAATAAACGTTTGTAAATGACTAGGAAATGTAAACAAATGCTTGTAAATGACTAGGAAATGCTATGTTAATATTTTATATTTATCAAACATTTACAAATCGCTTGTAAATGAATAAAATACTCTGTTATAAGGTGTGTGAAATCTTGCAGATATCATTTGTAGATATTTTATAAAGCATTAATAAAGCTTAGTTAATAATAAAAACATTTGTTAATGTTTTATTCATCATTAGGTAATTATTTACTGAGTCTTTACTAAGGAACATTATTATAAAGTGTTACCGGTCATGCTAGCCAGGCTGTGCCCTCCTAGTGACGCAACACTTTCAGCATTGCAACTAGTCAAGGTCGAGAGCAATGCAAGTACATTCTGAGTTCCCGCAAATATGGGAACTCCTCCCACTTTGTGGATAAGCAAACAACCATAAGCAAACCAAGGGAGGCAGGTCAACCATGCCGTTTGGGAAACGTTAATTGTTCTGCTCTTGGTCAGACCAAGTCTCGAAGAGATTTGAACGTCGATGATAATCAGGCTATGGTCATGCCAGTCTTCCAGGTCACAGCCCTACTACTACATCATCTGACTGTAGTGCGGAGGAGTGGCTCTTTCTTCACACATGATGCCTCATCATGGCCGTTGTAATAGGGTAGAGTTCTGGAGGTACACTACACACAGATACAAGCCAATATCGCCATAGCCTCTAAGTGCAGATGGGATCGCCAAGAATATGACTCACTTGATTGTTGAGAATTGCTCAACTACATCGTAACAACACTAGTGTAATGTGACATTGCAGACAGTCTTTAAGTAACAGATTGAGACTTGGTCATTATCGTTTTGGTGACTGTAAGCTTATAATGGGACTGCTTTAGTGTCTCTTCACCTGCCTTATGGCTGCTTTGGGGCTGGGTAGCGTCGCTGACAGCTTTGAGTGGCTCCGGGACAAAATCTTCTGAAAGCTAGTAGTTGTACCTCTTTCAATACAAGTTGAAGTAGCTTTCATGAATTCCCTGTAACAATAAATAAATAAAAATAGTCATGTTTTTTACAGTTACAGTCAGCAGAAGGCATCCGTTACACTGAATGACAATGCCATTTTGCACGTCTTTCACCCTATTGTAGTTTGAAAGTAAGGTTGCTTCGCACATTCACAGTAATCCAGGTGGCCCGACAACTATAGTAGATAGTGTGAGAGAGTGGTCCTCACAGGGTGTAATCTCCAAAAAAAAAGTAGTTTTCAACAAACGGCAATATTTCAATCCACCATGCTTGAATCGTCCTCAGACTGTTTCTTACTCGTGCATTCATTTCTTCCCTGCATTGTGCATTATATATCTGGTGAATGATTAAACATTGGTGGATTGAGCACTATAGTTGTTTGGAATCGGTTCAGGTGAGCTTCCTCTTTTTACACAAACGTGTTCCTCCTCTCTGCTGCCTGCCGACATGATAGATACCAATTTCGCCGTTTGTCACCACGGAGGCGAGACAAAACTGCCTGTCTGTGCGTGTGTGCAGTGTGTGCATAATGTTTGTATGCCTCAGAGCGGTGAAAAGTGTGTGTGTGTGTGTGTGTGTGTGTGTGTGTGTGTGTGTGTGTGTGTGTGTGTGTGTGTGTGTGTGTGTGTGTGTGTGTGTGTGTGTGTGTGTGTGTGTGTGTGTGTGTGTGTGTGTGTGTGTGTGTGCGCGCGTATGCTGTGTCCTTGGGCCTTTTTTACACACTGTCATGTGATGTACTCACAGGAGACAACATGCATACTCAGATTAAACATTTACTTCAATCATTGGAATCGTCGGTGTTGTATTGTGTGTATGTGTGGCTGTGAAATGTATTCCTGCGAGTATCATCTGAAGATTGTTATTGATGTTGCGTCTCTGGTGTCTCCCTTAAACATCCCTGGCATCTACCACACCACCAAGTATTTTGCTACATTGGCAATTAGTGTATCAACAGGAACCCGTTTTCTTTCTTTCTTTCTTTCTTTCTTTCTTTCTTTCTTTCTTTCTTTCTTTCTTTCTCTCTTTCTTTCTTTCTTTCTTTCTTTCTTTCTTGTCGACGTCCACTTACTCTGCATTTTAAGTACAGTGTTGCACTTGTACAGTATGTAGATCATGAAGATGAAGCCATGTTAGCCACCGCCCCGCCCAGCCCTTACCTATAGTGTGACTGTGGACTGGATTGTTTGTGTGTACTGTATGTGTGTGTGTGTATGTATCTCTGTAATCACGCCCCGCCCCAGCAGTGCAGCTGTCTGTGTGCCAGCCCCTCATTTGGCTTGTAAATGAGGCATAGAGAGCACCTGGGCCTGGGCCTGGGCCTGGCTGGGTTGGACAGCTCAGGGGGTAGGGGTGGGGGTAGGGTAGGATAGGTGGCAGTACCTCACTGAATGGCATTGTGTTGGGGAGATAGAGCAAGGTAAAAGGTTTTTTTGGGGGGTGGTGTGGTGGTGGTGGTGGGTTGAACAAGTGAGAGGGGGATTTGAAATGGGGGGGGGGGGGTTGGGTGTTGTTATTTGTGTTTGTGTTGTGTGGGGTTGTGTGTGTATGTGTTGTGGGGGGTTTGTGTGTGTGGGTTTGCTTACGTTTTGTCTCTGAAAGGGGGAGTTGAGGGGTGGTATTACTAGTAGCTGAGTTGAGTTTCTCTTGTCACAAACAAACACACACACACACACACACACACACACACACACACACACACACACACACACACACACACACACACACACACACACACACACACACACACAGAACTGGGCGGGGCGGACCCCGCGAGTGGAGCTTGGCACATTCACACACATACACACCCTGAACACACACAATACAACCTGACAGCAAGTCGCTGCCTGTAACAGGATCATTAAAAAGGGAGGGAGGGAGCGAGGGATGGAGGGAGGAGGTAAAGAAGGAGGAGAAGAAGAAGCAGTAGGCGTGGAGGTGGAGTACACACACAGAGAGAGGATTTAAACAGCTTTTGGCCCTGGCTGGCATCTGTAGAGACAACAGTTGAGGGCTGGGTCACTCACCATCCTCCATGTTTACCACCGAGGCAAGGCAAGGCGAGGGAGGGAGGGAGAAGCAGCCCAGCCTGCCAAGCCTGCCTGGCCACCTTGCACCGCTCTTCCAGTCCCAGCCATACACATAAGGGTCAATAACGATGTTTTTTTTTGGCTCAGAGTAGACGTCAGGTGGTACAACAGCTAATGGTGATACAATAGCTAATGTCCATTAATGGATTAGTAATTGGTAATTAATGTACCGCAATGAACATGCGTCTTATATTATCCACTTAAAACAAAAACAAATTGAATCCATACAATAGATTAAAAAAAAAAAGTATTACAAAAATATTACACAGTGCACCTTTAACCCCTTAATGCACGCTGTAATAGTCATTGAAAGTGTAATTACCACAGTACTACTCTAATATGACATAACACAGGGCCTTTAGAACTGCACTACAACTCTGTCATTCCCATTCTGGTAACAGCAAATATATAACGCCGTGCCTTAAAGGGTTAAATGCACTTGTAGTGCTGGTTCTACTCTCTAAGTACGGTGCACTGCAGGACAATTAAGGTCTCTGGAGTTTATGACCATGGGACTTCACCCATCTGCTCCTGCACTGTCTTGACTGTTACTCTGTGTCACGGTTATCTCACAAGTTGTAAAAGCTGAACAGTGGATGGAAACTGCTCCCCTGATACCATTAAGTGTGTGTGTGTGTGTGTGTGTGTGTGTGTGTGTGTGTGTGTGTGTGTGTGTGTGTGTGTGTGTGTGTGTGTGTGTGTGTGTGTGTGTGTGTGTGTGTGTGTGTGTGTGCGTGCGTGTGTCTGGCTGGCTGGCTGGCTGGCAGTATGTGGGTTATGAATGAGGTCAGGAAGACATCAAATGGGTTAGCAAATCGAGGTAAAAGTTAACTGTAGACCACTAGGTTCACCTGATTGAAGAAACACTAAGATACATTAGCAGGCTTCTCATGTCATATTATTTATGGGCTTATACCCTACTAGCGCTGTGTACTGAGCCAAGCAACGATAAGTTGCACCACTGACATTCACAAACATTGTCGAGGTCTAGCTTTTAAAGTCTTAAAATGGTGAAGCATTGTTGACCAAAAAACCCTTGTCAGTGTGTTTATCAAGCTCCCTCTGAGTCATAACATGAACAGGAAACTACTCAGAAAGGGGTTATGGGTCTGGGTTGGGGCGCAGCTTTGGGTTTGAGTTGAAGGGGGGTTTGGGGGAGTTATATTAAATCAAAGCTTTCTCAGGAGCTTGTGTTTTGTGAGGGGGTGCTGGAGGTTTTGCAGGTGGTGGGCTGCAACAGCAGTAGCAGACAGAGGCTGATGAAGCCTGACCTCATTACTAGGGCTGTAATGATATCGGGTCGAACCGAGAAATCGCGATACTCAGAGTCACAATACTGTATCATGATGTAAGGAGGCGGTATCGCGTTATGCCTTTTTCAAAGTTTTGTTATCCTTCAGTCCAGAAAACAACCGTATGATTTGTCGTGATAGTACTTCCAAGCTTCAAATGAGATACATTTTAAAAATCGCGGGATGCATCAAAAAATTGTGGTTTAAAATTGTGATAGGCTACTTACTGAATCATGGGTTAGGCGTATCGTTTACAGCTCTAGTCATCCTGTTGGGAGAAGTTTTTTTCACAGTTACAAATGCAGTGTAAATTCAATTCGATTTTAATGTCTTCTTGAGTGCTAAGGTCCCAGAGTACTCTCTAAGTGTTGAATTACTCATTAAGTGTTGAATTAACTTTTTACTGTGTAGTCTGCAGCACAGATACAGAAGAGCTCTTTTCCAAAATGAGACATATCCATTCTGTGGAATGTTGGGGGAAATTTACATTTTTGTATTGGCCATTCCATTGAATTGCATTGTAAAATGCATTTTTATAGAGGTTTTAAAGTATGTTCTCAAAACATTTGAATGGCAAGAAGTCAAACATAGATGATTGGACTTCTTAACAGTTAATTCCAATATTAAAATGCAAAAAATGGTGGATATCTTGTTTTGGAGAAGAGCTCTTTCAGATACAGATAGAGAGAGAGGCTGGCCTCATTACACTGGGCTCCTGTGGGGAGTTGTTTTGTTTTGTTGTTCTTCTGTCTTATTTGTTTTCTACACGAAGAAGACCTTGGAAGTCATCAGCTCCTGTTATGTTTTCTTTGCTCCGAGCTAAAAGAACAATCCGAGGGCTCGTCACCACACTACAGAGAGAGAGAGAGACAGAGAGAGAGAGAGAGAGAGAGAGAGAGAGAGAGAGAGAGAGAGAGAGAGACAGAGAGAGAGAGAGAGACAGAGGGAGAGAGACAGAGACAGAGACAGAGAGAGAGAATGTCTGGAAACGTGTGTGTGGGAAAGCCTTGAGGGAAGACTCTGTTTGAGCTTCTTTTCTATCAGCAGCACTTCTATAGAAGACTGTGAGAGGTTTACTATACACAGACAGACTGCCTGCGTTGCATGTTTACACTGATGATGCATGCAGTCAGTCGGTCCTTTGTGTGTACGAGTGCGACCAACGTATTTTTAAGGGCCGGATTTGCATCAGGTTTCCATAATGTTGTTGACCACCATCCAACATCCTCCACCACCACGACCGTCAGTGGTGTAGTCTACTTTTTTGTGGTGGGTATACTGTATATTTGAGCATTTTTTGAAGTGGGCATACTGTATTTGTGCTGTTCTAAATAAAGGATTATTAATCGATTTTAGGTGGGTATACTTACATGCCTGAAATTCTGAGGTGGGTATACTGTGTATATACCTGTGTTCAATGCAGACTACACTACCACCACCGTCACTAACAGCACCCTCCCAGAGTCCCTGCCTGATAGCCTTCTTCGGACCCGGGACATAATTGTCTGAAAAGGCCCCCAACTTAATAAATGCAAGCAGGGCTCTAAATTTACCCCCCCAAACACATACCCACACTCCATCACCTGCCAATATGTCTCAAAATGGCTCATAGATGGTAGTCTCACTAGCCAAACACACACTCAGTAATGGGTCAAAGTGGTTAGGGAGTTGTTTTTTTTCCATCAGCCAAACTGGAATATCACTAGTATTTGGCTGGTTGGCTAGTGTTAATTTAGTTGATATGCAATGTAATGGGGTCCCAATTCCGCCTTTCCTTGGGGGCCTGGACAGCTTACCCCTTTGTGCCCACCCCCCCACCCCTGTTGACTTCTCTGACCGTCACTACCACCACCCACCACCACCCTCTTCCCCACCCACGCACAGTACCTGGCTGTGTTGCAACAGTCTTGACGCGGCCTCTGCCTCGACAGGCAAGCTGAGACTGGCAGGCAGGCAGGCTCGGAGTAAAACTGAGAAAAACAGAAGGGGGGCCTTGCCTTGCAGTTTGCAAGAATCCGAGCCTCCTGGGCAGATATACATCCCCCAGATTCACGAGGCCTGCAGATCTCATCTTCAGCGTCAGACTGGCAGATTATTGCTGAAGTAGAGATAAGAGAAGAGCATGACGTGTGTGTATATTTTTTTTTGCTTTTTTGTTGTTTGGGGAGGAGGGGAAGAAGAAAGACTTTCGGTACACACAAAAACCAAAACACTGGCAGCATTAAGAGTGTGGTGACATAAGGTTTCACTATAGACAAGCCTTAGGGGACAGTGTTTCCCCCCCACATTGCTTCTGTGACATCATACACACACACACACACACACCGTCACACACACACACCGTCACACACACACACACACACACACACACACACACACACACACACACACACACACACACACACACACACACACACACCGTCACACACACACACACACACACCATCANACACACACACACACCGTCACACACACACACACGTTTTTTTTTTATTTTTTTTACTGTGGACTGTTTGCCAAGCAGTTCCCGGCAGGCACAGGGTTCCATCCCTCTTTTCAACACAGAAAACAGGGACCTTGTGTACACCCGAGCAGCTAGAGCTCCTTTTGTCTGTGTTAGTCCTGTTGTTACAATGGGTATCTCCCACCTGCCTCCCTTTACTTTACCACCCCCCCTCTTCTCCCGTCCCAGCCTCCTTTTTTTGTCCCACGGAGACAATTTTCCATTTTATTGGTCTCTAGCAGCCCTGAGGGGGGCTTGCCTTGCCATTCACTCCCACACAATTCAGCAGCCAGCAGGGCAATGCATTTGGAGTAGGCTAGTGGTGTAGTCTACTTTTTATGGTGGGCATACTGTATATTTGAGCATTTTTGAAGTGGGTATACTGTATATATTTGTGATATTGTAAATAATGGATCAATCAATTTTAAGTGGGTATACTGAAATCCCTGAAATTTTGAAGTGGGTATACTCCATATACCTGCGTTCTACGTAGACTACACCACTGGTAGGCTACCGTACTACTAAACCCAGTGATCTTTTTTTTGTGTGTATATAAACCACACACGTCCATTATTGTTTTGGATGAGCTTACTTGTCGCACTACAGTACGTATGGTACCATGAAGGGCAGCCATTTTGTAATTAACCACTGTAACCTGTGAATGACATGTCAAGTGTAGTATAATGGCCGGGCCACCATGAATATTTCATCACCGTTTTTCACAAACAAACGCTTTATTTATGATACCGACATCTCAACCAAATGTTCCCGGCAGGCAGGCAGGCAGTAGAGTCCCCTGGCCTTCCACAGAGGGCAATAGAACCCTGTGACACACACACACACACACACACACACACACACACACACACACACACACACACACACACACACACACACACACACACACACACACACACATTATGTCATCGCAGCCTGCTTCCTGATAATGCAGGGAATGGACTTATGCAACAAGGCAGGCAGGCAGGCCGTGGCCCTGGCAGGACTGGAGGAGCCAGGGAGCGGGGCATACCTACCAAAGAGTCCAGTGTCTGGCAATACAAGGGGAGAGAGAAGAGGGAGGAGGGCAGGGACGGGGTGATCGGGGGCACTGCTGTCTTGTCGATATGACCTACAAATCAACCTGGAGTACAAAGCACTACAGTAGCGGCCCCAAGGGTTAGTGTTTGGGTTAGGACGTTTGAACTTTGTCAACAGACTATTGATAGCTCATTTTGACAAAGTTGCCCAAGTCGACAGAACACTGGTTGCAGGGCAATCAGGGGCACCTGTGTCTTGACGATATGGCTTACTTGTTGAGCTTGTCTGTTACTTAATAGTAGCAGGCTATCGGTGGCTCATTTTGACAAAGCAGCTCACAGGGTTATGGTTAGGTTTAGGGAATGATGTCAGGTTAGCATGTGGGTTAGGTGCTGTGTTAACAAGCTATTGGTTACCCGTGACGGGCAACACAGATTCATTAGTTACAATCCAGTGCCACATATTCCAAATGGCTTGGTGTTACTTGTCAATGTTCTTCTTGGAGCACGCGACACTCTTAATTATTTAAACCTCCGAGGGTGCTGGCCCAAATTTTAAATTCAATGTTTCAAGAAGGAGGCCGTACCTTGCATTATTGTGTTTTTTATTGCACGGACGCGTTTCGATGTGTGCCTTCTTCAGTGTACACAAAGTCTGTGTGATAAAAAACACTACTATGCAAGGTGCGGCCTCCTTCTTGAAACATTGGTGTTACTTGTCCAATTTAGCCAGGCAATTGACTGGTTGAATGATCATTTGGTTGAAATGGACAGGTAAAGCAGTGTCATTTGGAAATAAAATGTGGCACCAGATTGTAACTCATGAATGCATTTTGCCTATCACTGTTGGCTTACATATTTCAACAAAGCAACCCATTTCGACTGAGTAGCCTACAGGCTGGCGGCTGGGCGTTTGGCCAGTTTTAGATGGCATTATGAGGCATTTTAGCGTGGAAGGAATTCCACATTGCTGAGCTGCATTCTGGTCTCGAGGGGCTTAGGGTGAAAGGGTGGGTGGGGAGGGGTGGAAAAAATAAAGAATGTGTCCACTCAGGTACAGGTGTATGTAATTGGGTGCCAGGGGGTTGCTGTGTGTGTGTGTGTGTGTGTGTGTGTGTGTGTGTGTGTGTGTGTGTGTGTGTGTGTGTGTGTGTGTGTGTGTGTGTGTGTGTGTGTGTGTGTGTGTGTGTGTGTGTGTGTGTGTGTGCGTGTGTGTGTGCGTGTGTGTGTGTGTGCGTGCGTGTGTGTGTGTTTGTGCGTGCACATGTGTGTATTGTGCTGTGCATGATGTTTTTTTTGTCATACTTTTGGAAATCCTTTTTTACTTTGGAAATGGGCCAGTGGTCTGAAAAGCTCGTTGCAAATTTCCCTCCCGCAGTTTTTACACACATGCGTGCAAAGTGGCCTACTCACCAAACCGCAGCTATACACTTCCTGTGCCGTGTTTATTTCTGATGTGTGACAGCAGGCGATAAAGGCAACTAATAGCCACTTCCTTGTCACACTATAGACTCTGCATGAACGCTGTAGCAACCCAATGTAAGTAGGCTGCCGGATGTGAGTGCCCGGATATCCGCCCGAGTATTTACGTCTATTTTACCTCAGCTACTCGATTTCGGTCGTGTATTTACGACAGTTTAACCTCAGCTACTTGATTTCGTCCGATTTGAGTCTGACTGAAGATGGAAGGGACATAGGTGCCGTGCGTAAAGAGCCCACAGCACATCGCCGTTTCGGCGACACCAGAGAGTTCCTTGATATCCCAATCAAAAGAATAGGCCCGGTGACCAATAACATCAAAATAATAAAAAAAATAATAAAATGAAATTATAACTTAAAACCGAATTGATTTGGGTGTGAAAATTAAACTGTCTCAACCGGGCACCCAAAGGGAATCCATCAAAAGATAACGGCGTTACTTTCTCGTCGGCATTATTTTGTTTTTATTATCTAGGAGGACTGAGCTGAAAACTGCAGCAGTCACCTTGCACAGTTCTAGCTGCTCTGAAGCACGTATCCTGCCCATTCGCAATGTTAAATAAAAGGTTTTGCAAAAGACTATAGCCTACAATAGATGCACTTTCACAGACAGAATAGCCCGTTTCGGAAGGCATTAAAGTCACGAGTTTACCCAGTCTAAATGTAGTTTAGTTTCTGGAAGTTTCTGAGTTTTACATTAGTGAAACATAACATCAGGATATCCTACAAGTTAAAAGAATATCTGGGCATAGCCTTCTCTCTGAGTTAGAAAACAGCAGCTATGCCGCATATTGTGTAGTTATTATTTGGTGGTGCAAAAACAACACGCGAAACCATTCCGCATATTGTGCCATTATTATTAGTGATGCCGAAACAACAAAGCCAGATTGGTGACTAGAGCTTGCCTAGTCCATTTAGACATAGCCTACTCATTTTATTGTGCCATGTAGGCCTACATTTAAAAGTGTCAGTGGAGAATTAAACTGGGCGCTGAATACTGAATATCGGAGCCATTCTCCCTCCGTGTCTAGATAGCCTACAGTCAGAGGCGCGCGCACGCTCTTATTTCTGTAGACTATTATATGAAAATATCCTAAAACGGTCACAACATCAGAGGACCTTCGTGGTGGAGGATACTTGCGGCGGGGGCCGAGACCGAGTTGTTACGGGACACTCTTAATATTATTGAAGGGACAGACCATGCTCGATACTTTACCCGGTCTAAATGTAGCACTCGAAAAGTTATGCCGCATATTGTGCAGATTAGGCTATTTGGTGATGCCAACCACACGTGTACGTTGGAGACTACAGCCTATAATTTAGACATAGCCTATTCATTTGATTGTGCTACGTAAACTTAAAAGTGTCACTGCAAAATCAAACGGGACGCTGAAATATTGGAGCCAGTAACTTCGTGTCCGGTGGATATTGTGCAGATGTGTGTGCGCGCGCGCACAACTAATTTCTCTCCCATCTCTTTGCTCATCAAGCCTCCGATCTCCAAAAAGACACGGGCACTCAGGATAACTGTTTACGCGAGCTGTTTAAATAATGTGATGCACGGTCTTCATGACATGGCATGGTTTGGCCACCCTAAATTCAACATGACTGCATTCGCACATATCGTTTAAACATCCATGATGGAATGGTCACTCTTAATGTGCAAGTAGGCCTATTGGATATGAAAAAAAGATCTTAAAACGGTCACAACACCAGAGGACCCGTGGTGGTGTGGTGGATATTTGCGGCGGGGGCCGAGGCGAGTTGTTACGGTAGGCTACAATCATATTATAGAAGGGACAGTCAGGCGACACAGCGCGACTCACATAGGGTAGCTGTGGTGCCGCAAAGCATTCCTGATGGTGGAAATGAATGCAAATGCACGCAGATACTCGGGCGGATATCCGGGCACTCACATCCGGCAGCCTACTTACATTGGGTTGCTACAAACGCCTATCAGCAAAACATTTCGAAAGAGAAATTGTGTTGGAGAAATGGATTTTTATTTTTATTTTTAACATCACTATTTTAGTCATCTATCTCTAACAATGTTTTTTTTTCCCATTTGTTAAGCATTTTGAGTTACATGCCTTGTATGACACAGTGCTATACAAATACAATTATTATTATAATTATTTTTATTATTATTTTAACATTACATTTTTTTCCTTTCTAATGAGGCTTCGTGACCTCCAGTGTCCACCGTGTTACCTGCAATCGTGTACAAACTAGCAGAATCCCACAGAGGAGCTGTCAGATACTTTGTGGGTTATTTTATTTCTGCAGCACACTCTCCGCCAGAACCATGCCAGGTATTTGCTAATACTGGGGATATTGCGTGCTCTGCAGATGTTGCATAATGATGTGTACTGGCCTGCACAAGTATTAACTCCTACACACAGGGAAGCTGACAAAGGGGTCAGTTGTCCCAGGCCCAGGGAGAGAGGGGCCCCAAAATTGGGTCCTCATTACATTGTATGTATTGGATTGGGGGCCCTTTCAAATGACTTTGTCCGGGCCTGGCAAAAGCTGTCAGCGGCCCTGCCTACACACACAGACAAACTCCCAGCTCTGTTATGACTTGACCTTTTCCCAACCAGCAGACATGACGGACAGGTAGAGACTTGGCTGTTAGTGTGTGTGCTAGTCGATGGAGAGACTATGTGTGTAGTGTAGGTCCACTTTGAGCAAGCGTCCTGGTGTGGGTGGACGGAGAGTTGTCATTTCCACTGTGCTCACACAGGGGTCTGAGTGTGACGAAAATGAGACAAAACGAGCTTTGCAGAGTGCAAAATGACAACAACGGTTGCTATTGTGGCTATTGTGGCTAAGGGTATGTGCTGCTACTGTGCTCCATACAAGCTAAAAAAAATGTAGTTGACTGTGTAGTTGATGGTGGGAATCTTGTACTATGTATACTGCTCCTTTTATATTCCTTAAACTTGTGTTTATATTAATCCTCTATTTTAACTATATTAAGTATGTAGTAGCACAGGCATGTTTTGATTGCTTCAGTAAAAATTGAGGAATGAGTTTGGGTTAACAGAGAACTATCACCTTCCAGAATCAGACTATTGGTTGTGCATTGATGTATTCGGACAATGTAACTGCTTCTACAATGATAAATTGTGTGGCATAGTTCAACCATTTGTTTTGGTAAGGCATCGTTCATAGCATCATACAATCGTGAAGTTCAAAGTGCAATTCTGATTAGGCCTATTATTCTAAACGCAGCAAAGTTGCAGAAAAGCTTGTTCATGTGAACCCCACTTACAGTAAGCCCAGAGTAATAAGAGCCATGCGGTCGCCTCTGGCTCAATATGAGGTGTGGAAGGCCATCGCGTAGGAGGAACGCACTCGGCCAGTACAGCAGGCTCCATGTGGCTGCTACTTTGTGGAAAGTAATGCAATTCTGAAATTCGTCTGAACTGAAGTCCATGTTCCTGTGTGGAGTTTTTCTCTGTTGTACAAACAGTAGATGCTGGTGAGTTACTCATGAAGTCACTTATGAGTTTGTGGGTTACACTTGATTTCGCTGCTCCTGTTATATTCATTAGGCGTCTGTTTCACAAGTGTATGAAACAGAATTCAGTATTATGCACTTGAAGTCACTCATGCCTCTTTTCCACTGCAGATTTTCTGTTAGGCCTACAGCTTGACACAGCGCAACTCGGCCGCCACTTTTTGCTTTAGGATTGAGCTGTGTCGTCGTGCCTATTCGAAAAGCATAAAGTTGCAGCCAAGTCGTGTTGTGTCGAGCTGTAGGCCTATACCAGAATCTTGGCAGTGGAAAAGAGCCTTTACTGTATGAGTTGGGGATTACACTTGATTTCGCCGCTCCTGTTATATTAATTAGGCATCTGTTGCACAGTTGTATGAAGCAGCATTCAGTATTATGCACTTGTGCTGTACTACTAGGTTATGGATTAGTGGAAAGCTGTATGTGTGCTCTCTCTGCTGTATGTGTGCTTTAGTTAACACAGGCCAAAAGGCCTTTCCAACTCTTCACCTATAGCTGGAAAAAACCCTGCAACATTATGAATTCGAGATAATGACTGAAAGTGTGTTCTACATAACCATATGCATATTAGGCATGCTACTATTGAGTACTTTGGGATTATGATACTGCTGTTCAAACAGTTTTATCTCTAGTGCTGTTTTGTAGTAGGCTAGTAGTAGTGCCCTTATAGCACAGGTGAAAAACATATCCTTTCTTTCCAGCAAATTCCTCCTTTACATTGTCATTGATCATTTTCCTCCAAATCCTAAGGGAATGACACCCCTCTACCGCCTCCCTCTCCACACACACACACACACACATTCATTATTCTGCACACACAATTATCCTATAGGCTGGTTGCTGGGCAACCGCCAGACCTTGTTTACCTTTCCTCTTTGCATGCGCCGAGCCAAGGCCATAATCCCTAGGTGAGTACCAGGGGCTGCCTACGCTACGATATTACCTGTCGCTCTCTGCACTCGTCACCATTTTCAATAACAAGCCAGCGCTGCTGCTGGATTTCTGTATGTTGAAAATGGAAGCTTCTCTCAAAGGGATTCAGTGTACATCTTAAACGTTGACTTCTTTGTGTGTGTGTGTGTGTGTGTGTGTGTGTGTGTGTGTGTGTGTGTGTGTGTGTGTGAGAGAGAGAGAGAGAGAGAGAGAGAGAGAGAGAGAGAGAGAGAGAGAGAGAGAGAGAGAGAGAGAGAGAGAGCATGCATGCATGCATGTGTGTGTGTGTGTGTGTGTGTGTGTGTGTGTGTGTGTGTGTGTGTGTGTGTGTGTCTGTGTGTTTGTGTTTGTGAGTGTGTGAGCATGCGTGCATGTGTGTGTGTTTTATTGTTTGTTTGGTCTGAGAAAGTAAATGAAAAATTGTGAATATTTTGTTGTCATCGTATTATTCAGTATATTTCTCTGATTATGAACAGCTGAAAGAGTGACAGCCTCCTACCTCTGGGTTAATTATACCGAGCCTCTCTCTCTCTCTCTCTCTCTCTCTCTCTCTCTCTCTCTCTCTCTCTCTCTCTCTCTCTCTCTCTCTCTCTCTCTCTCTCTCTCTCTCTCTCTCTGTCTCAGTGAGTTTATTGTTGTGTTGCCATACTGCCTGGCCTCTCCTATTCTCCTGCTATCATAAGCAAACGAGCTGGTTTGCAAAGGCTCACATTGTTCCTCAAATATTGACCTGTATTCATTACCTGCTCACGCTAACACACACACGCACGCACATGCGCACACACGCACACGCACACACACACACACACACACACACACACACACACACACACACACACACACACACACACACACACACACACACACACACACACACACACACACACACACACACACACACACACACACACAATACCAGTCATTGCCACCTGCCTTTCAACAAAATGGTGAGAGGCCCTTTGTGCTTAAACATATATAAGTCAAATGTCAAATATATTCCATTCTGTATATTGTGCAGTCTACTGTCAATTCCACAATGTGGACTCAAACATTATGTTCCTGTTTTGCTTTCTCCAGCACCCGTTTCTCCTGTCTTATTGTTCTCCACATCCTGCCCAAACAGATTTAATTACCTGCGAAGCTGATATGTCTTGCGCTAAGTCATTAGCCGGCATATTATCATTGTTTGCTGCTTGGTCGTTTGGCATTGCCCATATTAACATGTTAATATGAAGAGCTCTTTTCCAAAACGCTATATCCACCATTTTTGACTTTTTGCATTTTAATATTGGAATTGACTGTTAAGATGTCCTATCATCTATGTGTGAATTCTTGCCATTCAAATATTTTGAGAACATACTTTAAAACCTCTATAAAAATGCATTTTGCTATGCATTTAAATGGAATGCCCAATACAAAAATTTTAATTTCCCAACATTCTATAAAATGGATATATCTCATTTTGGAAAAGAGCTCTTCATATTCTCAGTGGTGTACTCTACTTTTTTGTTTTGGGTATACTGTATATGTGCTATTCTGAATAATGGATCAATCAATTTAGGTGGGTATACTGAAATCCCTGAACTTTTCAGGTGGGTATACTGAGTATACCTGCGTTCCACGTGGACTACACCATCTTCTATAGTTTAAGGACACGTCATGTCTGCTGAAAATTATTATGTAAAAGCGTGACTTTGTGCATTTTTGACATACACTTGACGTGATGTGTTTGTCCCAATTTTTTCTGTTTTTTTTTCTGTCTCTGATGACACTTTCCAGCGAATGGGAAAGCCAAACAGGTTTGAAATCCAGCTTCGGTCATGATGAGAGCACATGACAAAGCAGGTGGAATGTCGGATGACATGTGTCGGTCTGTGTGCTCTTGTGCGCACGCGTGTGTGTCTGCATGCTTTTTATGTGTTTGTATTGTGTGAAAGTGTGTGAAAGGTAGACGGAATATACGTGTGTGTGTGTGTGTGTGTGTGTGTGTGTGTGTGTGTGTGTGTGTGTGTGTGTGTGTGTGTGTGTGTGTGTGTGTGTGTGTGTGTGTGTGTGTGTGTGCACGTGCGCGTGTTTGCATGCTTGCGTGCATTCACATTTATGTGACTATTGGTGTAATGATGATGCAAATGCAGCCGGTGAGGTGGAGGGTGAATAATCAGCGTCAGAGGGCAAGGTGTAGTCTTCTCTCCCAGTCCCATGTGACTATGTGAGAGTGTCTCGAGTGCAGAGCTCGTGACGTGGAGAGGAATGCGCCTGTATCTCGGGGTGTGGCTCTCAGGAATGGTTCCAGAACCGTTGCTGTGGTAACACATTATGACCTTTCAGAAGGCCTCCTGCATTCTAGAATACAGTCCAACAATATACACGCTTCAGTAAATCAACAAAAATACAGTGTTTGTCTGTCTGTCAACAGGCCACCATTTTGGGTTGTGAAACTGAAACAGCATTGCACCACAGTGTGTTGGGGCCGGGGTGTCGTTGAAGAGACTTCCTCTGCTGAAATAGAATTAGCGATGCCTTGGTACTTTTCCCCCTACATATATACTACACGTGCAGATTCACATGCATATATACAGTATTTGTAAATGTACGCATGCATACGCACACACAGGTACACACACACACACACACACACACACACACACACACACACACACACACACACACACACACACACACACACACACACACACACACACACACACACACACACACACACAGATAGATAGAAGATATTTGTATTCCGGAAAGTCACAGCAGGTATCAACAGATCTGCAAAATGTCTTTCCAGTTACACTTTGCTGCGTCTGTTGGTTTCGCACAACCACCACCAAAGAAGTTGAGAAGTGTTGTGAGCAGTTATTTTCATCAGCGCGCGCTTTTGAAACGGCTGGTTTTTGGAGATACCTAAGTTCCGCAACATGCCTTCTGCTGGCCAGAGTGTGTCCAAACCTGCTCGGTATGCAGCTGCCTCTCTCTCTCTCTCTCTCTCTCTCTCTCTCTCTCTCTCTCTCTCTCTGATTCTCTCTCTCTCTCTCTCTCTTTCTCTCTGTGTGTCTCTCTCTGTCTGTCTGTGTCTCTCTCTCTTTCTCTCTCTCTTTCTCTCTCTCTCTCTCTCTCTCTCTCTCTCTCTCTCTCTCTCTCTCTCTCTCTCTCTGCCTCTCTTTCTCTCTCTCTGTGATATCACGTCTACCGGTAGTTTATAAATCATGCATTGTTGATTTCAAAGTTGTTGAAAAGAAATTCGCTTCTGAATTGAGATATCACCTACACAGCTGCACACACTGTACAATGTACATCACATACAGTACCCGTTTATCTTGCTTGATCTATCTCTCTCTCTCTCTCTCTCTCTCTCTCTCTCTCTCTCTCTCTCTCTCTCTCTCTCTCTCTCTCTCTCTCTCTCTCTCTCTCTCTCTCTCTCTCTCTCTATAATAAGACATAATAGATTATTTAATAGTATTTCACTGTATGCCTGTACAGATTGTGTTGTGTTGCATTGGTAGCTGACCTCTCTCTTGTCATGACTATTCACCGTAAGTGGCAACCTTCAGAGATACGGCATTTCAATGGAAGCTCTTATCAGGCCCTGGATTGTCAGCCATAGCACAGCAGAAGGAGACGAGGCAGCAGAGACACCGTCCCGTCCTGGAAGAGTCAGCCTGACCCCCAGGGTCGTCTCTCTTCAGGCCCTCACCCCAAGGCTGAATAGAACGTCTGGCTGGTTGAACGAACTACACAGGCTATTTTGCAATGTGGAGAGAGATCGTGGAGAGAGAGAGAGAGAGAGAGAGAGAGAGAGAGAGAGAGAGAGAGATATAATAGAGAGAGAGAGAAAGAGAGAGAGACCTACTCTAGTTGTTGAATTAACTGAACTGTCGGTGTATTTGCCTGGTTTACTTAGTTTGATTTAGTATTTCTTGCAGGATCATGTACTGTTACAGTACAGTATACAAACGTAAGAAGACATATGCATTATAGTGTCTGTCTGTGTGTTTGTCTGTCAGCTCTCTCTCTCTCTCTCTCTCTCTCTCTCTCTCTCTCTCTCTCTCTCTCTCTCTCTCTCTCTCTCTGTCTCTCTCTTCCCACATTTGATTTCTAAGCGCTGCCCCGTCACCTTTCCGAAATACGCTGGAACTTGTTGGTATTGGTATGAGCGTAAATAGAGCGCACTCAGATGAGCTGAGCTGCGCAGAGAGGGAGTGAGCCAAAATAGTGGGGCAAGTTTGAGACTATTTCACAATAACCACAGAGCTCAGCACAGCACAGCAAAGCCCAGCACAGCCCAGCCCACTACAGCCCAGCCCAGCACAGCCAGTAGTGTCTTGTCACGGCAGCCCAGATCCCTCTCAGGACTATAGCCCCCCTCTCCTCTCGCTGAGGGCCACTTTGGAAACCTTCGTAAACATCTAGTGAGTCAATATACCGTTTCTGCTCTTCCTTGGAAACCACAGCATGTTGCAAAGCACATCTAGCAAAGGTAGCCTCCTCCCACCAAGCAAAAAAAAAAACTGAACAGAGCTGAACATTACGCAATGTGAGTGAGCAGTCCATGGTGAACAAGCACACACACAACTGTTTTAAACTAACGTGTCTCTGCAGTGCCCCGTAATGAGGGTTTTTTTTTGTTTGGCATCCAGGGATAAACCTTGCTTTCTGATTTTCAGCTGCTATGCTGGATATTACGCCTTTAATATTAATAGTAAGTTTGCCAGATACTGTTATCATCCAGGGACAAATGTTTGGAGTGTGGACGGATGTCTACCTCATCATGTCCAGGCTTCCTGCTGGGATGTGTCATTTTATCTTGCGCAATCAAAGTGTTTGTTTGGGCCTATTTAACCCTTTGAGGAGTAATGCATGTCTTCCTGTAGTCTTTTTGCACTGTGGAAGGTCTGGTGACCGAAAACGTTTTGCACTTGTATGTAGCATCTGTACTGTATATGTAAATCAATACAGAAATTATTGGTCTTTGACTCTTTGGTCAGTTTATGTGACACCATTTCTTTTGAATAGGATGCACCACTTTTGGTATTGTCTAACTGTTCAGTGTGGAATTGTTGTAGATAGTGTGTGTGTGTTTTAAATGTTTTGCAAGATCACTTGACTGCCAATCCAATCTATCTTTGGGTACTAATGTCTCATCATAGTTTGATAAGAACATCATAGCCGAATGTCTCATCATAGTTTGATAAGAACTACAGCAACATTTTATCACTATTATGTGATGGCGCTCCTCAAAGGGTTAAGACTGTTCCCCATGCGGGAGCCAAAACAACGGATGGTGACTCCAAACCAAGGCATCTGAGGCATTCCACTGAATATGCCCACGCTGGGCACCAGAGGCAGCCGAGGTGTGTGTGTGTGTGTGTGTGTGTGTGTGTGTGTGTGTGTGTGTGTGTGTGTGTGTGTGTGTCGTGTGTCGCGCGGTAATAAGTAAGGTAGTAAGGTAATAAGGTAATAAGTGCGTATGTGTGTGTGTGTGTGTGTGTGTGTTTATCATCTGCTTTTATGTGGTTGTGTACACATTTGTGTGTTTTTTGTCCGCTGCGTGTGTGTGCAAGTGCGCGCGTGTTTGTGTATGATTGATTGTGTGTGTGTGCTTGTTTGTGCACTTCTGCGTGTGTGATTGTGTGTGAGGCTTTGCCTGCCCTCGACCACAGCTGCCCCAGTGTTTTTCCACTGGCTCTCCCACCGCAATGCATTGTATCGTTCTGTTCAAGATGTGCAGTAAGTAACCCCTGCGTAGTGTCTTTAACCTGCTAAAACACGGCATTAGACATTTGCTGTAACCAAAAATGGCAATGACCAAAAGTCATAGTGCATTTCTAAAGGCCCTGTGTAATGTCATAGTAGTGTAGTAGTATATTAGCCTGATTGTCATCGACGTTCAAATCTCTTCGAGACTTGGTCTGACCAAGAGCATAACAATTAACATTTCCCAAACGGGATGGTTGACCCGCCTCCCTTGGTTTGCTTATGGTTGTTTGCTTACCAACAAAGTGGGAGAAGTTCCCGTATTTTCGGGAACTCAGAAAGTACATTACATTACTCTTGACCTGACTAGTTGCAACGCTGAAAGTGTTGGGACTAGGAGAGCACAGCCTGGCTAGTAGTATATGGTAGTTAACTTTTCAATGACTATTACAGCGTTCCACTGGCTGAACGGCGTGCACACCCTACTAATCATTCCAACGCTCCAGTGTCATAGCATTACTCACCACAGGCCTGCCAGCAGGTGGGAGGAACAAACAGGTAAGCTGTCCTAGGCCCAGGGAAATGGGGAGGCCCCATAATGAGTACGCCAGGGGTTCTCAACCTTTTCCAACTTGGGGCCCACCAGAAATTTTAACAAATGTTCGGGGCCCGATCTATGACCCAATAAACAATACAACTCAAATAAATAGTCAACAGCAACACACACAAAAATATTATTTTGATTTTTAGAAAATGATTCCAAGGCCCACTTGGAATACCTTCAGGGCCCACCAGTGGGCCTCGGCCCACAGTTTGAAAATCACTGGAGTACGCCATTACATTGTATATCCCATTTTAGCCTAAGCCCTTTTTGGGAAAAGGTGCCCTCTCCCTGTTAAAAACCTAAATATCTCAGCCTCCGAAGCACATAAAAACATGAAATGAGTTGCATTTAAAAGCTAAGAACCTTCATTTTGCACTAGACTGTGTTCATTCAGCTCTAACTTATCCACATTTGTAATAAAACAGCTCAAACGTCAAAAACCTGAATGCAGCGTATATGTCGCTCCAGGACACAATGGGATATATGAAGACAGGGGCGCTCCCTGTCTCTCTTCACGTTGGTTTACTTTATACCGAGATGATGTGCAAGATGTTCAGTAATCCCTGCATACTATCTATAAAACGTTCCAATGTTTCAGGGGTGTAGAATTAGTCATCACTTGTAGGCACACTGTATAGCGAGGTACTGTTTGCGTAAAGCACATATCATGTTCAGGATTGACCTTTTGAAGTCGTTGATGACAAGCAAAGGTATTTTTATCGGCGCTTTCAGTGTGACTCAGAACCTCTTTGTGTTAACAGCCAATCCAAGGAGGTTAACAAGGCACAGTGCGAGTGTGTGTGTGTGTGAGTGTGTGTGTGTGTGTGTGTGTGTGTGTGTGTGTGTGTGTGTGTGTGTGTGTGTGTGTGTGTGTGTGTGTGTGTGTGTGTGTGTGTGTGTGTGTGTGTGCACGCGTGCGTTTCTGTCTGTGTCTGTGGCTATTTGTGTATGCATGTATGTGTTCTTAGGTTAGAACACCTCTCTCTCTCTCTCTCTCTCTCTCTCTCTCTCTCTCTCTATGGCGTGTGTGTGTGTTTGTGTGTGTGTCTGTGTCTGTGTGTGTGTGTGTGTTTGTTCTCCCACTAGTGCATTGGGGTCTCCACAGAGATGTCTGATGTAGTGTATCTAAGCATGTGCGCGGCATCATCCCAGCCTTGTTTCGAGCAATCAGATGTTCACGACAGCCGACAGGGCCAGTTGCGCTTTCGTGCGCTTGCTTGCAGCAACTTCCTGTCCCCATTTTTTTTGTTTTTTGTTTTTTTTATTTCTTTCTTTCTTTTCACAACTCACATGGTCCTTCCGATCTGTGGCGGTGTGTGTCATGACCCGTTGCCACATTGTAGAAATAGACCTCGAGACCAGAGCAGAAGAGCTGAGGCCTGGCCGGTTCCGGCAAACATCTCAGCCTCGCTCTGCTTGTTAAGCTGTGCTGTGCTGTGCTGTGCTGAGAATCCTTTGCTCAAATAGCTGATGCTAACATGACCCACCAAGCTGGTAGGTCACAACTCCGACTCTGTATTACAAATGAGGCTTTTAAACCAGCCTGGTTAGTCCTACTCTACTCTACTTTTACGCTGCTCTGCTCTACTCTACTCTACTCTTCTATACTACTCTACTCCACTGGGGTGCATTTCTCGAAACCATAGTTGCGAACTACGTTAGCTACTGTGTTGTTTGCAATGCAATTTCCCATTGACAACTACCCAAGTGGCTAAAAGCTACACTTTCGAGGAACGCACCCCTGTATTATACTCGACTCGACTCGACTCGACTCGACTCGACTACTCTACTTTACTCTACTCAACTCTACTTCGTGACCCTAGTTTTTTTTAAGCTGTAAACTGGTAAAGTAGGGGAGAGTAGAGTAGGGCAAAGTGATGCTAACTATTGCAATGTTTAAGTGCTAAAAGTTGGTCTCTGTAGCCTGTTGTTGCATAGCATAGTATCGTTGAGAATCTGAACATGGTGAACTGTGACACGCACCGACTGCGAAGGCCCTTTTTGCCGCGTCCAGGGGAAGTGTGAGAGTGGGGAGATTTTGAGAGAGGAAGTGAGTATGGGTGCACCCTGTTCTCGTTTTGCATGGCGGTTTTCGCAGTACGCTACGCAACGTCGTCGTGTCGTCTGCTGCTTCTGCCAAAATTGAGATGACAGTCTTCAGAGCGGTATCTGAGTGTGTTTGATATTATCGTTATTTAGGTTCTCATTGGGGCCTGTGTTTTTAGAGTTAATGATAACAGCACAGGAAGGAAGAGTGAGTTGATGAAGGCAAGATTTTGGTGTCCTTTTTTTCCAGTGACGAGCATCGAGGGGGGGAGGGGGGGGTGAGATCAGACAGATGAGATAGCAGAGTGCAAATGTGGTACTTCTCAGAATTGCAGTAAAAACCACAGCGAGCTCAGCGGCTTTGATGAACAAAATGGGCTAAGGACTAGTGTGTGTGTGTGTGTGTGTGTGTGTGTGTGTGTGTGTGTGTGTGTGTGTGTGTGTGTGTGTGTGTGTGTGTGTGTGTGTGTGCGTGTGTGTTTGTGTGTGGGCGGGGGATGGGGGGATGTACGCATATATGTACGCATGTGGTCCTTGTTCATTAGAAGTTTAGCATCGTGATGTTCTCTAGAACAACTGAGAGACCCTCTCATGGAAAGCTGCACATGCGCTCTCACCTGTTCCCCATAACTGATTTCTAGTGTCTTGACTGGGTTTGTCACGCACATGACTATCTTTATACTATGTTTATATTCAGTGTTTGTATTTACTTTTCTGCTCGTTTACAATACCTGTGATGCTTCATACGTATATTCTCCTTTCCTATCTATATCAGTTGAATAGGTGTAGATAGCATAACAGATACACAGTAAATGTTCAAGAATTAGTTGATTTAACACTAAGAAGGTCAATTTATCATCTTCTAGATTATATTTGGTCTTTTAGTGTTGGTTTAACACTGCATGTTTTTTACTACGTATTGGGGTGGAGTACCACTACCATTTCTCTTGCAATTTCTACAGACCATATGTTTGCTGGAGGGATATTCTGGTTGATTATTTTATTTAGCACGTACAGAAAAAACTTGTCTGTGTGCTTTGTATAATGGGGGGAGGGTTTCGAGAAGTTTCCACTGTGGTAGAGTATGTGTTAAAAGGGAGAGAGAGAGAGAGAGAGAGAGAGAGAGAGAGAGAGAGAGAGAAGTGCTCATCTCCACTGTGGTTTAACAGACAGGAAACACAAACCCAGAGCTCAGTGATGCGTTTCCTGTCAGCTCGACACTCAACACTCACAGGTCACTCTTTTTGACAAGAGCGGCTGGTTTTTTTTGCACCGCACAAATGCTGCATTTTATTTTTTAGTTCTCGTGAACTCCCTCACCCATCCACTCATTCAGTCACTCAACAGTCCTGGAGCCTAGTCAGGCATCTGAATGCTTGACGGCAAGCTAGAGTGTGCGAGTGTGATAAAGGAAGAGACAAATATAGTTACTGTGCAGAGAGTCACTATTGTGTGCAACTTTGTTTTGTTATCAGAGGCGATTCTAGGGTCAGATGGGGCCCCAAGCAAAAATGCAAAATGATGAACATTTGAACCAAAATCACCATTACTGTGGTAAAGTGTGGGCTGTTATTCACTATTTAGGTGCTTGGGGGCCCCAAGCGGCTGCCTGCCTTGCCTGGTGGCAAGATGTGCCTCTGTTTGTTATAAGTGGGTTACGAGGCAGGAACGACATCATTTTGAACGTTGAACATGCAGAGATGAAGATTCGGTCAACGACATGTCCCAGAGCCTCCCTCTCACGTGAAGCAACATTAAATATAGTTTTCGTCATCATTTGGTTGCTCAACAGTTTGGAATTTGAAACTAGACAGTCCTCACAAATGTTAAAGCCTACGAAGTATACTTCAGAAGAGCAAATTCAGAATTGCTTTTCTCCCTTTCTGGTACAAGTTTATGAACTACTATAAGGATGTGGGGAGCATTGAGTGTTGCTTTGAGAATACACAGTAGCCTACCTTGAAATATCAAAACCGTTGTCCATACTGCATGCCTGAGACTCTATGTTCTCATTTTCACTGTCAAAGTGTGTGCGTGTGTCTGTGTGTGTGTGTGTGTGTGTGCACGCACGCGTATATGCATATACATGCGTATGTGCGTATACATGTGTATGTGTGCGCTTATGTGTACAGGCATGTCTGTGTATGGATTATGGACACATATGTATTAATTGAGATGCGGTGTGGCTGACATTTGAGCATGTGTTTGTTTGATTGCTTGCCTGTCATAAAACCATGCAGTGTTAACTGTTGGTTCATTGACAAGGGATCCTATTCACAGATTACATGTGTCCTGTCAATCATTTTTTTCTAAAAAAAAAAAATATTTTTGGCTTTTTGGGCTTTTTGGATAGGACAGTGAAGACTGACAGGGAGTGATTGTGGAGAGAGAGATGGGGTAGGGTTGGGAAATGACCTAGCCAGGATTCGAACCTGGGTGCCCCTGGGCGCCCCTAGGCATACAAGCCCACACGCCCACAGCGACAGAAGTAATTTACTTCGCTGGTGACAGAAGAGACAAAAGCGACTAGATTTGGGCCACTAGAGGCGACCTGAGCGACTTGAGCAACAGTTTCTAGCTGGGCTTCAGCGAATATTATGCAAATGAGCTATGATAATGTTGAGTGACAGCCGCCACAGCCAATGGGAATGCTTACATTCCGCTTTTAATGAACATTGTCTGTGGCCTCTATTGCTCGTATCGCTCTTTGCTGCACAGTCCAGCGATTCTCTGTCACTTAATCTTGTCGCCGCCAGTGTATTCGCCCGGTAACATCTCCACTGCTGGAAATAGATGGTTTGCTTTGGTGTTAGCTTGTGTGGCTGTGGGTGTGCTTGAGGTATGAGTGTAAGGTGTGAGGTTTATGTGTATGTGTGAGATAGGAGGGTATGTGTGTGCTATGAGTGTCTATAACGTGTGTGTTTGTAGGGGGAAGGTGCTGGAAAGAGGTCTAGCGTTGGAGTAGGAGGGTGGGTGGGTTGTGATATCAACTCTCTGTAGCAGGTGGGCGTGGAGTGCTACCCTTCTCTCTCTGTTTCTCTGTTATTTTCTCTCTCTCTCACTCTCTCTCTCTGTCTGTCTCTCTCTCTCTCTCTCTCTCTCTCTCTCCCTCACACACTCACTCTCTCTCTCTGTCTCTCTCTCTCTCTCTCTCTCTCACACACACACACACACACACACACACACACACACACACACACACACACACACACACACACACACACACACACACACACACACACACACACACACACACACACACACAGGGGCAGCCGCTTCCTCAGATGCCTGGATGCCTCAGGGGGAGTGGAAAAGTACAAGACTCAAGACTCACCAGAGATCAGATTAAATTCCATTCATCCCACCCTCGCCCCCCACAACAGACACACACACACACACACACACACACACACACACACACACACACACACACACACACACACACACACACACACACACACACACACACACACACACACACACACACACACACACACACACACACACACACACACACACATCTGCAGGACTGAGAAAGTTTGTTTTTGTGTGTCTGTGTTCCTGCAATATTGAATTATTTCGATTCAAGTGATTTTCGCTTTTCACACGTGAAATGAGTCATTTTCTCTGTTATTTTTCCTCAAGTCTGACAACAGTTCTGAAAACTGTTAAAGAGTTGGGGTCTTCTTCTTCTTCTTCTTCTTCTTCTTCTTCTTCTTCTTCTTCTTCTTTCTTCTTCTTCTTCTTCTTCTTCTTCTTCTTCTCCTTTCTTCTTCTTCTTCTTCTTCTTCTTCTTCTTCTTCTTCTTCTTCTTCTTCTCTTTCTCTTCTTCTTCTTCTTTCTTCTTCTTCTTCTTCTCTCTTCTTCTTCTTCTTCTCTCTTCTTCTTCTTCTTCTTCTTCTTCTTCTTCTTCTTCTTCTTCTTCTTCTTCTTCTTCTTCTTCTTCTTCTTCTTCGTTCTTCTTGTTCTTCTTGTTCTTCTTGTTCTTCTTGTTCTTCTTCTTCTTCTTCTTCTTCTTCTTCTTCTTCTTTTCTTTCTTCTTCTTCTTCTTCTTCTTCTTCTTCTTCTTCTTCTTCTTCTTTCTTTCTTCTTCTCTTTCTTCTTCTTCTTCTTCTTCTTCTTCTTCTTCTTCTTCTTCTTCTTCTTCTTCTTCTTCTTCTTCTTCTTCTTCTTCTTCTTCTTCTTCTTCTTTGCTTCCTCTTCCCCTTTGCACTGAGGGCCTCATCTCATCTCATCTCATCTCATCTCATCTCTTCTTCTCCCTGCCAGAGCAGATGGTTGCCATTAGGGGACACCCATGGGCCTGTTGTTTAATTACGCCTCGTATATCTTCCCCAAACCTGGCAACCCGGGCCCAACCCTGCATGTGCTGCATTGTGTCAGAGTCAAGTGGTGGGTGTGTGCGTGTGTGTGTGTTTGTGTGTGTATGTGTGTCAACATGTCGTGACTGATGATTGGGCGCCATGCCATTCGCTCGCATGCTTTCTTGCAATGACAAGAATGTGCCCCCCCCCCAAAAAAAAAAAAACCTGCTGATGGTGCCTGTTTTGTTGCCTGTGCCTTTTGTCAGTATTTCATTCATTGTGTACTATAATTGTTGTTACTCAGTGTTGCCTCCATTGTGTGTATGTTACTCAGTATTGCTTTGAAAAACTGCTAATAGGGGTATTCAAGACTGTTTGGCGTGCAGTAATGCTTTCAGCACTGTACGTGTGATATTTGAACAGAGCTAACCTTTAAGACTGTATGTTTTTCATCCACTACGGCTTGTAAATCTGTGTGTTATTCAATCAGTGGCTCATTCAGGGCTGTTTGACTGGCGGTATGCATTTGTTAATGCATTCAAGACGGCTTGTGTGGTATGCGCTCAGTCCTGCGTCGGCTGCGTGCAACGAGTCTTGTGTGACAAATATTCATTACTGCATTTAGCACTCTTTGTGATGCCTGGTTCTGCCTGTTGGTGTGGTTGCACGTTCCACTGGCCAAGTCGTGACCTCACACATACACCATTTGCCACGAACTGCCAAGGCGATGCCTAATTTGCTCTTGGATACCCTAGCCTGTGTCAACACTATTTGCACGGTGAAGTAAAGTGGTACTTGTGATCTGTGATCTGAACTTTTCTCAGCAATAAGACCTCACGTGATCGGTTTCTCGGCTCCGTTAGCATGTCGCACTATTGTTGTAGAAAACAAATGGTCCCCCACTTCTCTTTTATCTTTTCCTCTTCTTCTGTTCTCTCCTCTTCTGTTTTTTTTTTTATAGAAACCTC
>NC_085879.1:40215135-40220135 GCF_034702125.1 Engraulis encrasicolus | reverse complement strand
GAGAGAGAGAGAGAGAGAGAGAGAGAGAGAGAGAGAGAGAGAGAGAGAGAGAGAGATATCGAGAGAGAGAGAGAGAGAGAGAGAGAGAGAGAGAGAGAGAGAGAGAGAGAGAGAGAATTATGTTGCTGCAGGAGGGAGAGCAGAGAGCGAGGGAGCAGTGGAGATGAGAGAGGAGACATATAGACAGAGATTACATTGCTGAGGGAGGGAAATAAAGAGAGAGAAAGAGAGATGGAGAGAAGGAACAATGGAGAGTGATAGAACCATGGAGGGAGAGAGAGATTCAAAGCTCGTTTATTTAACCATCTGTGCGTCATCTTACAAACAAATCATCCTTCACTTACAATCCAATGTGAGTGGTATCCCCCCCTCACCCCCCCAATTACACATTTAAAACCACCACCCCATTCGCAGCTTTGTGACACAACAAGCCCCCCACTCCCCATACAGCCATAAAAGAGTCCATCTCCTCAATAAGTCTGCCATACGCATACTCAATTTTGACCCGCGCTGCCACCATTCCTTGGCAGACTTCAAGTGGATCACAGGACCCCACCCCCAGCAACTTGCTTTTCCGTGTTTTCCAGATGGCTAACTTGGCAGACCCCAGCAGAAAGTTAATTAGGCACACCTCATTTTTTCTCTTCACACTGTACCCAAGCCCACTGATAAACAGTTCCTGGGAAAAGACCACCCCAATTTTTAAAAACCACAATTTGAGACACTCAAAAAGTTCCCCAAGCCTTTCACATGTTAAAAAAAAGGTGTACAACAGTCTCCTCCCTCCCACAAAACAAACAGTTCTCCCCTACTGCTGGATCAAGCCGTGCTACATGTCTATTTGTTGCAATCGCCCAATGGATAAGCCGCTTACGCTTTTCAATTGGTGGCTTGTATAAAGTCCTCCAGCACCCCCCCAGGGAGAAGCGTGGCCCAAACACCCCTGACCACCTCCATCCGGGCACCCGCTTCAGCGCTGATCGATGCTGAACTCTTATGCTGGTCATGTAGAGTACTTTCCTGTCCATATCCTCAAAGGGTTTAGCCACCAAGTCCCCTTCAAAGTCGTCCTCCCCCTCCTCCACTGTGGGCAACACCCTCAGTGAAGGAAAATGGTAGTTCGTTTTTCCCAGCCCTCTGGGGACCTCAGCTCCAGTGCCTCCCTGCAGGCGCCTGGCAGCGCTGACTTCACTTCCTCCAACACCCTTTCCAAGAGGCGTAAGGAGTGCATGCCAGTTCTGTGCTGCAAAGAGGCTGCCGTTCTCCAGCCGCCCGTATTCCGCAGGTGCGCCAGCATGGTTATGCCGGCCCTCATCAAGCACCTTTGGACACTGTCAGATGATAGTGTCCTACATCTTAGTAAGGAACTGTGGAACAACGGTTCCCCCATGACCCAGTCCACAGCCTGCACAAGGTCTCTTCTGGCCCTGAAGACCCCCTGCCAGGCGTGCACCACAGATCTGTAGAAGGGGGTTAGCCTATTCAAGTCCAACGTGCCCGGTTCGAGTAGAAACAGCTGCTTGTCGTAGCCCATTGGTGTCGCCTCCCTCAAGAGTGAGAGGGCAACTTCCGTCCACAGCAGGTCTTCTCCATAAAGCAGTCTTTGCGCTGCCTGCAGACGCAGGGTGAGCAGACGACAGGTCAGATTCACCAGCCCCTGCCCCCCCTCCCAAACAGGTAGGTATAGCACAGGAGCAGGCAGCCAGTGTTGGCCAGTCCAGAAAAAATCCACGAATTTGCTCTGAAGCTCTCCTCATCAGCTGACTTGGTGGTTCCAGAACAGTAAGCCTGTGCCATAGTGTGGAGGCGGCCAGGTTATTTACGACCAACACCCTCCCCTGTAGGAGAGCTCAGGTAGCAGCCAGTTCCATCTAGACATCCTAGCACACACTTTATCCAGCAGCCCATCCCAATTATTTTTTTTTGTACTCTTCCGTACCTAAATACACCCCAAGGCATTTCATCCCCTCCCTGCCCCATTGAACACCCCCCGGTAGTGCAGGTGCACCCCCCCTCCCCCATTCCCCCACTAAAAAACCCTCACACTTTGCCCAATTTACTTCTGCTGAGGACGCCCTCCCATACACCTGTAATGCATTACATAATACAGAGACATCATCTTTACCAGAAATAATGACAGTCACATCATCAGCATAGGCAGAAAGGGAAATAGTAGTCCCTGTGAGAACCCCAGGCACCACCACCCCATTTAAGTTTCTCCTTAGTAGGCACAGTAAGGGCTCAATGGCCAGGCTATAGAGTTGTCCCGACAGGGGACAGCCTTGCCTGATGCCCCTCTCCACTGGTACAGGACAACTAAGCCCTCCCCCAACCTTCAGTAGCACTGATGCCCCCGCATACAAAAGTTTTATGGCAGATATGAAAAAATCCCAAAAACCAAAGGCCTTCAGAACATTAAACAGGTAATCGTGGCTGACGAAATCAAAAGCCTTGCGCTGATCTACGGATAAAAAACCCAACGTCCATTTTTTCACGAGTGACAGGTCAATAATGTCTCTCAGCACAAACAAATTGTCCATAATTGTCCGACCCGGAACACAATACGATTGCTCTTTTTGAATAATAGAATCGAGGACCCCTTTCAGTCTGTTCGCAAGGCATTTTGACAGAATTTTGTAGTCTATACACATAAGTGAGATCGGCCTCCAGTTCTCGAGCAGGCCCAAAGTCGCCTTTCTTGGGCAACAGAGAGAGCACAGCTCGCCGGCAGCTTACCGGCAGCTCGCCCCCCCCCCCCTGAAGCACTCTTCCAGCATCTCGCAATAGTCCCTGCTAAAAACGTGCCAAAAATGTTGGTAGAATTCAGCGGATAGTCCATCCATGCCTGGCGCACCGGCGCTTGGAGAGCTGCTGAACAGCCTCTGTTAGCTCCTGAAGGCTGAGTGGTAGGTCCAGGGACCTTTTGTCATCCAGCTCTATTGTTGGTAGCCCCTCCAACACCTCCTCAGTGCTGGTGGAGTCGCAGTCTGTAAATCCATACAAGTCCGCATAGAAGTTGACTGCCATGTCCCTCATTTCAGAAGGATCAGATGATATTGTCCCATTAGGCCGACGCAGGTAGAGCATGTGCTTTTGTTGTGCTTCCCTCTGCTCCAAGTTGAAAAAGTGAGCAGTGGGGGCATCAACTTGAGTCATATTTAATATCCTTGCTCTGATCAAAGCACCTTTAACCCGCTCCTGCAAGAAAGTCCTCAGCTCTTGTTTCTTTTTATTGAGTTCATCCATCAACCCCACATCATTTTCCCCCAACCTGCTTTCCATTGCGCGTATTTCCTCCTCCAATGTGGCTATACTGCTTTTGACCATTTGGGTATGATTAAAAGTAAATTGTTGGCATAACCCCTTAATATGAGCTTTCCCCACCTCCCACCACTGTGATAGGCTTCTGAAGTTATTCTTCTTATTTCTCCACATTTCCCAGAAATATTTAAAATTTTCACAAAACTCTTTGTCCTTCAATAATTTGTTGTTAAAATGCCAGTAGTATCTTGGTCGTTTTGAAATGCTTAAACAAACATCAATAGTAGCTAGGTGATGATCTGTGAACCCAGCTGGATGTATAGCAGCAGACAGGACTTTATTATTGAAGGCCTTGCTGACATATATTCTATCTAACCTTGCTGCACTAACCAGAGAGTTAACGACTTTCACCCAAGTGTACTGCCTTGCTACGGGGTTTCTACATCTCCACACATCCATAAGTGCGAACTCCCTCATAATGCTGTGCAACCCAGCTCCAGACCGAGAGTGAGGTTCCTCCCCAATCCGGTCCAGGGCTGGGCTGCAAGTGCAGTTCCAGTCCCCCCCCAGAACCTCACACATGTTACCATTATCTTGTTTCAATGCATCTGCCACCCTCCCAAAAAAAAAGGACACGCTCAGGGCCACCATTAGGGGCATACACATTTACAAAATTAAAAACCTGACCTTTTAATTTCTGCCTTTACCCTCATGGCTCTGCCCCCCCACCACCTCCCCCCAGTGTTAAGGATTTTAACATTAAGATGCTTTGAGAACAAAATTGCTACTCCCGCACTAAAATTTGTCCCATGACTTAAAAAACACTTCCCATCCCACCACCTATGCCAGTCAATAGAGTTATTCCCATCAGAGTGAGTCTCTTGTAAAAAAAATTACATCTAAAGCCTTACGGCCTATGTAATCAGCAAGTACTGCCCTCTTGGTCCTATCCCGCCCTCCATTGATATTAATTGAACCCACCCTCAGAGACTCCATAGGGTAAGAAAGGAGGAGAGATGGAAAAAGGACACACAGGAGAAACACCCCAAGTGAAGAAACCATCATGCTATTTTTATTTAACATTTGCAGCCTTCTCCTTTAAGACCCTTCGTACTCTTGTTACCATTTTCTTCACCCTACTCTTTCTGTGCTTCTTACCCAATTCCGTCGCCCCTGCCCCTGTCTTCTTCTTCCAATACATTACTGACAAGGCAAACTTTTTTAAATCAGGGAAAGTTTCCTCTACCTCCAGTGGCTTACCATATGTGTCATCCAAAAACTTAACTATACTGCCAAGTGGATACAACAAATTCTCATCAGTATTCGGCGACACCTCGAGTAAATCAGATAACTCGGGGGCCTCAGACATGTCAGACATTGTTTCATCCTCGACAACCTCGTCTTCCAGCTGCACTGGCTTCTCACATGAGTTTGTATCAGACGGTTCACCAACATCTGCGCTCACGGCAGCCTGCGCATTTTGAGTGCCGCCACCACTCTCCTCAACATCTGCGCTCATTGTCTCTTCAGTCGTTGTGATACCCTGCTCAACGCCTTCGCTCACCACATTACAATCTACCCCTTCATCAGCAGAACGAGAAACTCCTTCACCGCTACAGCTTCCCACTTCCACATTACCCTCTCTTTCCTCCACGGTCTGACCAACGTTTTCCGATGCGGCCCCGCTCCCCTCCTCTCGTGCGGGAGAAACCCCCTCTCCCGCCCGCGGAGACACGCCA
>NC_085879.1:40207635-40210135 GCF_034702125.1 Engraulis encrasicolus | reverse complement strand
GTAGAGGAACCCATACTGTGGGAAGGTGTTTGGTTTACAGGTGAGAGAGGAGCGAGGTGGATAGGGTAGGAGAGAAGGTCAGATGGATAGAGGGATAGAGAGAGAGAGAAAAGGGGAAGCAGAGAGAGGAGGGATGCCACCCTGGATGTTTGCTGAGGGAAAGACTGACTTTTGAACAGCAAATTCATAAATGTCTTTCACACTGTTCCAAACACTATCAAAGCACGGAAACAACACCAGAAACATTATTCTTAAATTGAAAAAAAAAACAGTCGTTGACAGCTGTTGGAAAATGAATGAATAATAAGTAAATAAAAAGTGGGCCCCCTCCCTGCCTGCCTCTTTTGAAAAGCGAAGGTGGACATTCTGGTTTTTGAGCAGGTAAATATCCCACCATGTGTTCACTTCGCTATTTAACACAGATGCCTTCACGGATCTACCTGGCAGCCAGCTGCCTCAGTTGAACTTTTTCCATTAACGGTTGGAAAGAGATATGTGGCTGAAATGTAAGTTTCCGAAGTGAGCCGGACACACCCAATAGCCAGCTAGACCTGTGTGAAGCTGCCCCCCCCCCCCCCCCCCAAGACACAAAATGCTGAAATAACACTGCAGATTGTTTGTGCTATGTTTGTGCCGAATTGTGCTGTACAAATTTTCATTTGTGCTATTAATATCCCCTTCGATTGAGACTACTTTGGAGAAATTTGGACGTGGAGCGGGGGGGCTGCCCATTGAAAATGTATTAGTATTATGAGTATTTCAGTATTTAAATGATTCAAAAGCCTTAGTAGCACAAATGAAAAAAAGAATTTACAGCACAAACCGGCACAAACGTAGCACAAACAATCTGCAGTGTTATTTCAGCACTTTGGGTGGAAGGGGGAGCCAGCTGAGCTTCACACAGCTGTCAGGCCGAGGTGGTTAATACATGAGACTGTGTTTGCTGTGTTAGCTGTACTCTGATGAAGATAGCAGGTTTTGGTGGGTAATCAAGAGGTTGGATAACCTCCTCCAATGACCCTCCCCAAGGGCACAATTGTGGGCACCCTCACACTCGAGTGGGAACTGATTGGAAGCTGTCTGGACGGATGTTTGCTGTTATGTGTGGAGACGATGGGAAGCTAGTCTCAGTTCCTCTAAAGTAAAGATTTGACAGATAATCGAGGTGCAGCTGAATTGTATATGTCAGAACAGAAGAAGAAAAAAAAATCACAATTGTGTGAAAAGGAACATTGCTTTCATTCAACAATAAAGTAATACTTTGGTATATTTTTTCAATGTTAAAATAGTGGATGACTGCCATTTCTGAATTTTCTTTGTGCCCCTTGGCAGGCCACAACTGTGTAGTAGTAGGCATATTTACAGAAACGAGTCTCTCCTATCTATTGTTTAAATGAGATGTCAAAAGGTCTTCTGTCATTGTCCCTCAATTGTGGAATAAGCTACCAGTTGTTACAAGAGCAGGGCCATCCATCCCTCTCAACCTTTAGAAGCTTGTGAGGACTCATCTCTTCCAAGAGAGCTTCCCTGCATAACAAAATTAACGTTACTCATCTCAAATCCTGGGCACTCCCTTATATTTACATTACATTACATTACATTAGTATTTAGCAGACACCTTTGTTCAAAGTGACTTACAAGGAGCAATTTAAACAAGAACAGGGTAAGGCACAGTGTACAGTAGCAGCACTGATAGCATTGTCCTACAAAGAGTAAAGAGGACAATGCATTAAAAAGTAGCAAAAGTAAACCTCAAAAAGACCTCAATACTATACTATGCTGAATATGTCCTCCACTATTTAGTTTCTATATTACTGCTCTCTATCTGTTCTACATTACGTGTATGAGTGATTCTCTAATTCGCCTACACTTTTAAGTCCGTGGATTTTATTTGGCAATTCCACTAACTATTAACTGCATCCAATGATGTTTTGGAAATTAGAAAACATTTATCTTTCATATAATACAGAAAGTGTAGACATAGCATTATTTCCCTCAGCAAGAATGAATATTTAATACTGGTTTTGGGCGTTTTCATGCCGTCCTGTTTTCCAAATGTCAGATTCAGTCTTCATATTAGCATGTAAAGAAACTTGTTTTGCCCAAGACGATTGCAAATGTTGATTCACAGTAATCATCACAATATGACAAAACTGTCAGAAAGACCACTGTCCTTTCCATTATACATGAAATTTGCCATTTTGTGTGTGTCCACGAAAACTGTGTTAACCGTGTCACGGTCTGAAACCTCCTCCATAAATCAGTAATGGTTTGGTCTTAGGCCATACGAATAACATCACGTGATGTCATAACCTCTTTAGCAGGATACGGGAAGACTTTTTGGTAAATTTTGAGCTCCATCCTCCATAATTTAATCCATTCTTTTTCATGTTCTCATAGCGGGAAAATTGCTTGTCAACTGTGTTATCAACATATTCATAAGAATCTGAATTAGAAATCACATGTAGAAAAACACAGATAAAGCATACAGATACATGAA
>NC_085879.1:40185135-40197635 GCF_034702125.1 Engraulis encrasicolus | reverse complement strand
AAGGTCACACTAATACCGTCTCCTCATCTGTCTTATCCAACGCACCGCCATCACTATCTCTCTCCTGTCTCGTCTTCTCCAAGGTAGCACTATTTACCCGTGGGAGTTCCTGTATTGTCCATATAAGACAGGGGTGGGGAACCTTTTTCATTTCAGGGGCCACTTCAAATTCCTCCAAGGGCCGTGCTATGAACACAATTTTCCATTGCCGTTTAGGCCTATATTGAAAGCAGCCACCTTTAAAACAGACCCTAGTTTCTCCAGGTCCCCTGAATATAACTTAGTTGCATTGCATTATGTAATGTCTAAGATTCCTTTGCAAAATACGCCATATTTCATGTGAAGCAGCATAACATTACAATTATATCGGGGGCCGGATTAAATGGCCTCAAGGTCCGCAAATGGCCACTCGAGACATAGGTTCCCCACCCGTGATCTAAGAGAACACCATTTACTGTCTCCTGTCTCCTCTCTTGTCTTGAGTCTGAATTCTCTCCTCTCTAATGCCTTGTGTTTCCCAAGGTTACACTAACACCATCTGTCTACGGCCCTCCAAGGTCTTCTCTAGTGTCACCCAAGGCCAACACTAATATCGTTTCCTCTCTTTTTCCTGTCCTCTCTTGTCTCCTGTATCCATCTTGAGTCTTATTTCTCTCCTCCCTCCCATCTTGTATCCTCCACGTTCACACTATTTACCCATGGGAAATACTGTCTTGTCCATCTAAGGCAGTGGTGTTCTCAACCAGTGGTTCTCTACCACCGTTTCCTCTCTGCTGTCTTGCTTTGAGCCTCATGCCTCTCCTCTCTGTGCTGTCTTGTAACACTGGGATCTACCCATGGGAGTTCCTGTCTTGTCCATCCTAGGTTACACCGCTTCCTCTCTCATGTCTTGCTTGTATTGAGCCTCATGTCTCTCCTCTCCTCTCTGCTTGTCTTGTCTCGTTTCCAGGTAACACCATCTACCTGTGGGAGTTCCTGCTGGCCCTGCTGCAGGACAAGAACACCTGCCCCAAGTACATCAAGTGGACGCAGCGGGAGAAGGGCATCTTCAAGCTGGTGGACTCCAAGGCCGTGTCCAAGCTGTGGGGCAAGCACAAGAACAAGCCCGACATGAACTACGAGACCATGGGCCGGGCACTGCGGTAAGTCTGGGATGGAACCGGTTACACTTTCTGCGAAGCCCATATCTATAGCGCATTATGAGCACATTTATAACAACTTAAAACATTATAACAACTAATTCGCATCGTAATCATAGTGCATTATGACTACACTCATAATGCTTTGTGATGGAGTATATCAACAGTCATGAATAACTATGAATCTAGCTTGTAATGCATTATAAATCTTGGGGTGTTTTGAGTGCTCGTGAATGGTTATAAACTACAGGCAGTGAAGGGGCTTATAATACATTATAACTGTCCTAATGCACTATGATTCATTATGATGCGCATTATAAGTTGTTATAAATGCAGTCATAATGCGCTATAGATAAACTCATGAACGGCCATCCGGGTACTATGCTCTTAAATTTGCGTTACGCCCCTTTATGGGTGAAAACAAATTGAATGTGTCATTGACGTACATGCTACATTGGCTAGCCTAAATGAACACATTCCATGCTTCAGCCACGGCTGTTTGGCTATATTATTTGAATAGCCGGCAACACAACACGTTTTCGGCATGTTGCGCGCGAACAACGCTAGTCTACAGGTCCGTATCTTTTCACCAATTGACTTGCATGGGTTGTTTTCCCCCACAAATGGGCATAGAAAGTGTTACCATTGAACCTTTTAGGACAGTGATTCTCAAACTGTGGACCTTGAAATCATTTTCTGAACATCAAATTAATATTTGTTGTGTGACACTGTTGACTATTTATTTCAGTTGTATTGTTTAATTGTTTAATGTAATTGCTCCTTGTAAGTCGCTAATTGCTCCTTGTAAGTCACTTTGAACAAAGGCGTCTGCTAAATACTAATGTAATGTAATGTAATGTAATGTTTATTGGGTCAGAGGTGGGACCCGGGCAGTTGTGGAAATTTCAAGTGGGCCCCAAGGTGGAATAGGTTGGGAACCCCTGCTTTAAGACCCAGCGTTAGAAATTTGCTGTTGCCAGAATTGCAATGACCAAAGTCATAGTGCATTACTAAAGGGCCTATGTTATGTCATAGTAGTGTAGTACTATGGTAGTTACATTTTCAATATTACAGAGTTCCAGTGGTGGAAAGGCGTATATTATGGGGCGACCTGGAAGAAAAAAAGACTGTAAGAAATAATATGCAATAAGCAAATTAGAAGACGGTAAAAAAAGACAAGAAAGAAAAACAGATTCTCCATCTGTCAGAGTGAGGAACCTGGGTAAGGAATCTGGGATGAAGAACAAAATATCGTGCCTGAAACATACACAGAAATGAAACGTTGACCTTTACCACCATGACCATCAATCTTTTGCTCTTGTTTTGCTTTTTATCTGTTTTCTAGCTTAACCCTCATTTTGTCCCTTTCTTTCTCTTGTTCCGTGTGTGTGCGTGTGCGTGTGTGCGTGTGTGTGTGTGTGTGTGTGTGTGTGTGTGTGTGTGTGTGTGTGTGCGTGCGTGCGTGCGTGCGTGCGTGCGTGCGTGCGTGCACGTGTGTGCATGCGTGTTATGTGTGTGTGTGCATGCGTGCGTGTCTGTGTTTGTATGTGTGTGTGTGCGTGCATGCGCGTGTACGTATGGATGTATGTTTTTGCATGTGTGTGGTATGTATGTGTGTGTGTACCAAACCAGGTATTACTACCAGCGGGGCATCCTTGCCAAGGTGGAGGGCCAGCGGCTGGTCTACCAGTTCAAGGAGATGCCCTCGGACCTGGTGGTGATCGACGACGAGGACGGCCAGGGCATGGACGCCAGCCCCGGCGCCTACGGTGCCTTCTCCCCAGGAGGTGGCGGTGGGCACAGGGCCGCCACTAACGGCCGAGGCGGTGGCATGAACCGCAGTGGAGGTGGAGGAGGAGGGGGAGCGTCCGGAAGAGGCGGCCAGGGAAAGGGCGCTGGTGGCGGGGGACACGCGGGAGGAGGTCCCCGGGCTGGAGGGGTGAAGAGGGAGGCCCATAGCCCGGGCATGGTGCACCACCGGGGGCACAACGGCAAGCATGCTGAGCAGCAGCTGCTGCAGACGGTGCACGTGCTGCAGCCTAACCAGGGGGCGGCCGTGCCTGCGCAATCACACTCCGTCAGGTGAGCAGCAGGAGGGATGTGCTTATTGGATAATGGTGTGATTGTGTGTGTGTGTGTGTGTGTGTGTGTGTGTGTGTGTGTGTGTGTGTGTGTGTGTGTGTGTGTGTGTGTGTGTGTGTGTGTGTGTGTGTGTGTGTGTGGTGTGTGTGTGTGTGTGTGTGTGTGTGTGTGTGTGTGTGTGTGTGCCTGTGTGTGTGTGTGTGTGTGCTGTGTGTGTGTGTGTGTGTGTGTGTGTTTGTGTGTGTGTGTGTGCGTGTGTGTGCCTTTGTGCGTGTGTGTGTGTGTGTGTGTGTGTGTGTGTGTGTGTGTGTGTGTGTGTGTGTGTGTGTGTGTGTGTGTGTGCGTTCGTGCGTGTATATGGGTATATAATGAGGTTGTATGTTTGTGTACGTATGTGTGACTGCACAGTCATTTAAGTCGAAACATAGAGCATGTGTTTCAAATATGCTTGAACATTTGTGCAATTGAGTGTGTGTATGTGTGCATATGGGAAAATGTGTTTGTATTTGTGTTTGGGGTGGGGTTGTTGGGTCTCTGAACGTATTAAATATGTGTGAGAGTGGGAGCGAGGCTTATTGATGTGTCTGTGTGTGCAAGTCTCTGGAAATGTAGTGGGTATGGTTATATCTATGTGTAAGGACGTGTACTGTATTCATTTCTGTGTCTGCTCATGTGTGGTAATGTACTCTACGCGAGAAGCCCTATGTGTGTAGCTTAGATATTATGTCTGTGTTTGTGCATGCAAGCATGCGCTCGCGTATGTTTCTGTATGTATGCGTTTTGAAGATGTGTGTGCATGTGTTGATGCGTGCAGCCAGGGATAGCACTCCCAACACCCCAGTCATTAAATTACGTGCTATAGATCACCCGCGGGAAGCACTCAGAAATGTGGTAGACGACCCGCAAACACCCTGTTATGCTTGCCGTAAATTACCAGTAATGCATGTAGCCACGCAAAGACAAGAATCATTATAATATTACATGCATGCATCGTTGTCAGTAAGAAAAAAGAAAATGATATACTGTACACACACACACACACACACACACACACACACACAAACAACAACAGCATCACCAATCACCACTACATCTCCGCTCCCTACTTTCTCAAGGTGCTAGCTTTTTAACATAATGACTCACAAAGGGCTGTTGCCTACTAAGGCCATTAGTTTATTGTAGTGTGTGGAGTGTACTACCAGTGACAGTGACAGCTTCGGCCGGGCCCAAGACAAAGAATGGGCCCCCTATTCAGTACATACAGTGGAATGGGGACCCAATATAGGGCCCTCTGTCTCCCTGGGCCCGGGACAATTGACCCCTTTGTCCCCTCCCCGTCTGCTGCCCTGACTAAGGCCATTAGTTTATTGTAGTGTGTGGAGTGTACTAACAGGGCTGCTGACGACTTCGGCCGGGCCCAAGACAAAGTGGTCTGAAAGGCCCCCCCTCCCACTCAATACATTCAATGTAATGGAGACTAGAGCATGACACTGCAGTGGATTTTCACTCCCGTCCCATCCCGGTCCCTGAAAAAAAATCCCATCCCGTCCCATCCCGGGCTGGAATAAAAGAAACAAATCCCGTCCCGTCCACTCTTGTAAGAATGTCTCTCTATCCCGCCCACTCTCACTCAAAATATTTTTTGTCATTTTTGTTCCAACTCCTATGCATCTTTATTCTCGCTCCTGCCCGCTCCCATTCATCATTAAGATTTTGACTACCTTCATCGGGAATTCCCGAAAAATGTCATCCTCTAACGGAGACCCAATTCTGCCCACCCCCTTCAGCCTGGGCCCAGGACAACTGTCCCCTTTACCCACCCCCCCTGTGTACTAACATTAGAATGGGACATCATCAGTTTACAGTTACAGTAGTGTTGTTTTTGTTGAGTCTCACTTGCACCATTTGCATGATACATAGCATGGCATCAATAAACAGCCACGTACATAATGCAACGTTCATTTAGTAATGGGAAAAGACCGCATTGAGCAGCGTCGATACAAACAGCAAACATATGGGAGCAGACACGAGTGTATTAAACACAACACAACAACGGAGGTCTCTGAACACATGCCGCATTTTCTTCTTCTTTTTTCCCCCCCTGCTTTCATCATCCCAGACGCGCGAGTGTCGAGTGTATATGCAGGGCCGCCGACAGCTTTGGCTGGGCCCAGGACCAAGTAATCTGAAAGGGCCCCCCCTGCCCACCCAATACATTCAATGTAATGAGAACCCAATTGGGCCCCTCATCTCCTTGGGCCCAGGACAACTGACCCCTTTACCCCCCACCCCTTTATCCCCCCCTTGTCTGCTTCCCTGTGTATACGCTATTGCTATGCTTGCTCTCAAGAGCTTCCAGGGCTTCGGGATAATAGAAAAATGCGTGTACACTGTGGTGAGAGAAAAAGATGGAAGTCCTACTACTCCTCCCTCCACACCCTTTTGTGTCGCCAGAGCATTGTCCATATGTTAAGCGGCGCCGCACACAATGTGCGCCTCGACATAAGGCCATTGTTGTTTTTGCTGTTTGTTTATAAGTGAGCACTGCGTCCTAGTGGGAGCAGGAATGATTTAAGGCATGTTCATACAACACACGCGGCTATGATCATCACAGAAACAATATCGGCGTCCAGAATGAAAAATCGCATTTTAATGCCAAGAGTCCGGCTGTAATTGCGAACAAGGGACAGAATGGTGGTGCGGGATTGCGAATGGTTGCAGTGTTTTCTTTATTGTTCATCATATCGTTCCCTGAAAGGTATCACAATATTATTGTCCAGCCATTGTCATGATAGTTCAGGTATGAAATGTACCTAATGTTACAAATAAAAAAGACATTGTACTTATCATCTCTCTCTCCCTCCCTCTCTCTCTCCCTGCCTTTCTCTTTCTCTCTCTCACTCTCTTTCTCACTCTCACTTTCTATATCTCTATTTTTCCTTATTATTTCTTATTTTCTCTCCCTTTCTCTTTATTGTTCTTTCTCTTTCTCTCTCTCTCTCTCTCTCTCTCTCTCTCACTCTCTCCTCTTTTCCCCTCTTCCATCTCTCCATCTCTCCATCTCTCCACCTCCAGAACCATCAACATGCCAGCCACCGTGCCCATGGTGCTGACGAGCCAGGCCGGGGGCACTATGACCCTGCAGACGGTGCCCCTCACCACCATGCTGGCCAGCAGCGGCGGGTGCGACCCCACCCACGGCTCCCCACCCCGGGTCATCCTTACCACCGTGCCCTCCAGCAGCCCCGGGGGCAAAGACGTGCTCACCATCCAGACCGCCTCCCTGGCCACGGGGCCTGGGGGCAACCTGAGCACTGGTGGGTGTGGTGGTGGTGGTGGTGGCATGATCGGGGGCTCCGGGGGGACCGCCAGCCTCTCCGAGGGCCTGCTGGTGACCAGCCTCGGTTCAGGAGCAGGAATGGGAGGAGGAGTAGGAGGAGGGTTGAACGGCGTCGGCGGCGTTGGTAGTGGGCAGACAGGCGGCGGCTTGAACGGCCTCACCCGCCTGGTGGCTCTCAACGCCAACGGGCAGCCCAGCGTGGTGGCACAGCAGCCGGGCACGGTCATCGCCACCGTGCTCAAGTCCGGCGAGCTCCAGGGCCTGTCGGTGAAAGAGGAGATCCTGGATCCCCTGTACCTGCAGTCTCTGGTCTCTTGCGGAGACCCCACCGGAGTCAACGCGGGCAACACCATCTACGTCAAGGAGGAGGCCGTGGACGACGGCTGCGGAGGCACGGAGCTCAGCTACAGGACTGTGATCTTCACCCAGGACGGAGGCATGGCCGCGGGGGAGAGGCTGGAGGCCAGCGCCATCAACGGACATTTGGACACCATGGCCACCTTGCCTCTGGCCAGCAGCCCCAGCGAAGGCCTCACCCCGGTGGAGGAGCTGGAAGGCGGGATGGATCCCAAGGAGCAGCTGCTGGAGGTGCCCATCTCCGTGCCCATGTCCCTCCCCATGTCGGTGTCGGTGCCCGTCTCCACGGTCGTCGGTGGTCACATGTCTGTGCGGCTGCCCACGTCTTCATCCAACTTCATCCAGATAAAAACCGAGTCTGAGACCTAGGAAGGAAGAAAGACAGTAGTCCCCACTCCCTGATCTCTCACCCTCCCCCTACTCCTTGTCAAAGAGGTGCCAATCTCTGGTTCAGAACGTTCAAAAACAATGCCACAAATTTGATCCAACCATGCTCTGAATCAGCTGATCACAATGGGCACTCGACTCAAGACAGGTAGACTGATCAGTTACTCAGTTAAGTAACCTGTGTTGGAAAAAAATTGTGGCAGGGATTTTACTTCTGAACTGGATTTATGAGACCTCTTCCCACACTTTGCAACCCAGTCGTCCCCACCCTTCGCAGGCGTCTTGGATGGGGAACGGACACGTCAACAATCACCCCCACCCCCTCTTTTTGCCCCAACCATGAAAAATTGACGTGTCCAACCAATAAGAAATACCAAAAGATGACTGCTGCAGAGGACTTCAAAAGATAACTGTGTTTTTTTTCTTTCTCTTTTTGAAAATTTCTTTTGTCAGCAGTCTCGATGGTAGCAGCAGCAAATTTGTAATTTATTGCTCTCGAAAAAAAAAAGAAAAAAAATAATATAAAAGGCCCCTTGCCGGCCGAGGACATTTGTTTACTCAGAAATGATGATACCGTGCCTAAAAGAAAATTGCGAACTTTTTAAGGGATAGTCTGGTTTTTTTTGCAGATGTCTGTGTTAAATAAATCGGAAGGAGGAGGAGGACATTGCGATACAATATGTTGTCCTCATATCTCCTCCTAAACCTCCATGAACATTCTCTGTCAGGAAACACAGCCATTTTAGAAGCAGGGACCACCACCTTACCAAATGTGCCAGTGAGAGAAAAAACGAACTCAAGTCATCTCTTCTCTTCTCTACTCTTCTCTTCCCTCCACCCCCTTACCCGCCATCAACCAACCAACCAAAGAAAGGAAGTTGCTTCAGGCTTTGTAATTCACTTGTTGGACTTCTGCTTGACAGTGGGAGTGATACCAAAATAATAAATGAATATATATATATATATATGAATGAAATATAAATATATATATATATAAATATATATCTTGTCAAGGACAGAAACAGCGACCTGCTGAAAAGGTGGGACATCTTTTTGTATCTCGTCTCACCTATGTGACCTATGTGGTCTTTCTTTCTCCGTTTTTTTTAAAGGACATCAAAACCAATACACCCCAAACAAACCAAAATATGCCTCATGGACCTGAACTGAACTGAACTGTGCCTTAAGAATGGAGGTTTTTTTGGAAAAAGTTTAAATAAGGGAAGGTGGTTTGTTTTCCTTCCTCCTATCATTCTTTCTCTCTCTCCCTTTGACGTTCTTTGGTTTTGAGTCACACAGTTGAGATTTACATGCCTCAACACCGCCTCTCTCACACGAGCCAACGGACTGACCGAGCGATTTAGCGAGCGATGTAGCGAGTCGACCCTGGCGTATGTATACCTATGTGTGTGACTCACTGCTCTATGGCTCTCCAGTCACGGATTCCTCCTCCCCTGTTATCTCACTCCTCAAGTCCTGCTGTGAGAGGGCTCCTGCCTAGACCCCGTGGTGGCCTTAACACACTGTGTTTCTATGGAAATGGGCATTCAATGTCTGCTGAGGCAATCCAATTACAGATAGTATATACTTGACTATATGCTCCCCTTGCCGACTTTCAAAGCAAGGAAGAGAACCGAGGGAGGGAGGGAGGAAGTGTATGTATGTGTATGTATGTATGTATGTATGCGTTGGGGAAACATACTCCAAAGCTGGTGATTCAAAGCAAGGAAAGAAAAAAAATATCCCTTATTTGCTTTCCCCAGAGAATAAAACCTTAAAAAGTTGAACTCCTGTTAATATGAAATGGAAATATAGAAATATATATATGAATATATATATATTATAAGAAAACCATACGATTGAGATTCAATTTTAAAAGGCCACAAATTTATTTATTTTGTGAATTTCTAAATTCTGTATAAAAAGGCTCTTTTTTATTATTATTTACATATGCATATGCAACAGCAAAATACGAGGGAACACGAGTATATCCAGTAGAATTATATATGAACCAGGAATTTTAAATGTGTTTTAAAAAATAATGTTTTATGTCTCGAGCTGTATCTTTTTTTGTCTTCATTTTGATGCATTCCAATGTAGTCTGCACTCCTTCAGTCTTTTTGTGTTTTTTTGTATCATTATTGTTATTATGACAAACAGCTGAGCGTGAAAAATAAGCCTTATGAGTTTTGATGCCCCCATGCCTTCTGTCATCTCCTTGAATTGCCACTGTGATATCCTCTGGTGTGCGCGTGAGTGTGTGTGTGTGTGTGTGTGTGTGTGCTTGCGTATGTGCGTGCGTGTTTTTATACAGCGAACTGTCTATTCCATTGTGCTCCTCATCTAATCTGTGCTGGCATAAGTACCTGAGCCCTGCTTACCCCCTAACCCACCTCTCTACGCTCCAGCCAATCCAGTGTCATTCATTGGCCCAGCAGACAACATTACCCAAAATTCACAATCACTCGCTCCTGCTGATGCATACTCTCTATCACACACACACACACACACACACACACACACACACACACACACACACACACACACACACACACACACACACACACACACACACACACACACACACACACACACACACACACACACACAATTCCCAATCACTCGCTCCTGCTGATGCATACTCTCTATCACACACACACACACACACACACACACACACACACACACACACGTACACGTACACGTACACGTACACGTACACGTACACACACACAGAGATATAGCCATAGACGGACACGCACTCTCTGTCACACTCTCTCCCACACAGTCACACATAACCACAAAAAAAAGGGTTATATGCCACGGTCAGGCCTGCGATGAAGTTCGATATTTTACATTTAGCTCTCTCCAGCTCTCTGCAAGTGTGGGTGAGGCGGTGGCTCTCCCCTGTCACACGTCTATACTGAGTCGGCCAATCCAGTGTGGCGCCGACCACTCTCCTAAGGCCAACCCTTTAAAAAAGCCTAGGACCTCTGGGGATAGCAGAGCAGAGCATATCGTGGGGGGGAGGTGGTGGTGTGAAGATGGGGGGTTAGGGTGTGGTGGAGTAGTGGGGGGTTTGGAGGGTTGGAGCTGGAGGGTGAGATGGCGCTAGGTCAGTGGTTCTCAAACTTTTTCCATCATTCCCCCGGGAGGGTCTGAATGCTTCCGAGACCCCCGCTGCTCGTGCAGACTGATTTTGCGATCGCTGCGCATAATCAAAGGAAAGGTGACTGGTGAGATTAAACAAAGAGGGACTGCAGTTGAATGCAGATATGTGTTCATTTCCTATGCTATTCAAATTCATGACAATTAATAATATAATGTTGGTGAGGGCTTTAAACTTATTGACTTATTGGCAAGACAGGAAATCATTTCCTTGGGGGAAAAAAACCCAAAATCAGATGTCACACACCCCCCTGAGATGCCTCCGCGCCCCCCCAGGGGGGCTTACACCTCACTTTGAGAAACACTGCTCTAGGCTGAGGCCGGCCTGGGCTAGTCTGCTCAGTCTGGGGCTTGGAGCCGGGGGCCTGCACACTGTACAGTAAAGCACACTGCGGCCATATTGATTCTGAACTCAATTTGCAGCGAATTGGTGGTCATGATTGACTTCGCTTGCCTGCAAAAAGAGAGGGGAGCGTGGGGTTGGGCTGGGGGTGGGGGTGGGGTTGGGGGCAGGTGGGGGTGGGATGGGTGACTGCACTGCACTGTCTGGATGTAGGCTACCTCGCTATGGAGTCAGAAGCAGTGTTGCCAGATGGAAAATGCTGAATTATCGTACCAACACCTCAAAATTATCGTTTTTGCGGGCTTTTTGGGAGGAAATGATCGCACAAGTCCCAAATTGTTGTTTCAAGGCATCTTAAATGAACTGAATGACAACTCTGAAATTATCGTACAACATGTTTTTTTGATTGTACAGAGGGCAGTATGGACTAAATGATGGTACAAATACGATAATTATTGCACATCTGGCAACACTGGTCAGAGGCCACAGAGCAGATAGAGAAAGAGAGAGACAGCCAGGGACAGCCAGGGACAGCCAGAGACAGCCAGGGACAGCCAGGGACAGAGTGGATCGACAGGCAGGTTTGACAGGCAGACTGACAGCCAGGCAAGCAAGCCTTCAATTCTCCAGAACCTTTTTTTTCTCCACACACTCTGTTCCCAAAAAAAAAATGAAATGAAATGAAAAGGCCCTCTGAAAAGATCTCTTCTTCTGAGAAAATGGAGCACAACAAGCACTGGACAATCTTGGTGGGCGTGTATGATTTGTTAAGGGGGCATGAGAAGAACAGAAAGGAAGTCAATGACAATCAATATTACTTTAAAAAAAAAAATGTGTGTCAAACACAACTTCCCCACTTCTCCATCACTCTGCATGCATGTATGTCCCTCTATCCACCGTCTGACGCTCGGCCCATTTTATATCATTTCGTACTCTTGTATTCTCGAATTTCTGGTCTGCTAGTTCCAGTTAATGGTCGCCCCACTGAAGTCTTTTGACGCCACTGTACAACCAGAAATCCAATGACAGCACCGCAGTGCCTATGTAATTGGTTGTCAACAGCCCTCAGGCTTGGTGCTGGATCATCCAGAGAGGCATTACTATAAATGCGTCATTGCTAACTAAGTTAGCAACTCACTTGGTTGCAATGCAATTCCCCATTACCAACCTACTAAATTGCTAACTAGTTAGCGATGACGCTTTCATAACTTAGCAACTCACTTGGTTGCAATGCAATTTCCCATTACCAACCTACTAAATTGCTAACTAGTTAGCGACGACGCTTTCAAGAAACAGGGTCCAGGTTTGTTTTAAGGGCCTTGGTCATGTTGTTTTTTCATAATTATTATTTCCTCACCATGACAAAGCACAAGGTTAGATCATGAGAGGGTGGAAAATTGTATGTCAATGTCGGCCATTTTGGTTTTTGCCCTTGTCCTGCTGTTCTCTTCATTCTTTACTTCCTTTTTTTCTGTTGTTGTTGTTTTTACTTCATTGTTGTTCCGGGGGTGTCAAAGCAGCTCTCCATATGCTGAAACGTAGAAATGTAGAAATGTTTCTTTTTTTCTAAAATAAAGAAAAAAACATGTAATAAAGCTCAATTTTTTGCTTAAATGACCTCTTTGAAGTCAATTTTTTTCATGACGCCAAGGAAATTAGCACGATGCTAATTGTTCTGCCATCT
>NC_085879.1:40170135-40177635 GCF_034702125.1 Engraulis encrasicolus | reverse complement strand
ACGCACACTTGCGCGCGCACACACACACACACACACACACACACACACACACACACACACACACACACACACACACACACACACACACACACACACACACACACACACACACACAGACATATACACAGCACTAAATAGGGGAAGTGTTATGGGGTTGTAGCAACACCAGTCACTCTTCTACTTGCTATATTTACTGCTCGTGTCTCGCCCTACATCTTCAGCTGGGGATCTGCAGCTGGAACAGTCTGCTTTCAAGCTAGGTTCACACACGTCGCTGCTAGTTACTCGCTCAGCGAATGAAGTCAATAGAATGTCAATGTGTTCCAGTGAGACGAGCAGGCGAGCAGGCGAGTACTGTACAAGTGATGCGATATGGGTGGATCCCGAGTTGAAAATATTTTAACTTCGAGCGAGGCGAGTAAGTGAGTAACCAATTGGAATGCAGAGTTCGGTACTTCCCGTCTGTACATTGGCAGTTAAAGCCGAGGGAACTTTCAGCGAACGTTCCATGAGAGAGTGGCGAGCAGCTAGTAGCGAGAAGCTAGTAAATAGCAGCGATGTTTGTGAACCTAACTTTAGTCATCATCACTATCATCATCATCATCATCATCATCATCATCATCATCATCATCATCATCATCATCATCATCACCATCATCACCATCTTCATCATCAAAAGAGGTATCAAAAGTAATTTTCAGCAATTACTAAGGAAATGGAAATTGTGTTTATAATATTATAACATTAAGTAGCCTCATAGATAGTTAACTTTAGTTAACTAACTGAAATAATAAGGCCAATACCTTATTACGTTATTGGCAGAATGTTATTACGTTATGGGTAGGGGAGTGTTATTACGTTATTGGCAAGTTATTACGTTATTGGCTTTATTATGTTTTAAATGGGCCCAAATTATTACGTTATTGGCAGTTATTACGTTTAGGGTTGTAACAGAACTGTGTAATTATCTTACCATCAGCTGACAAGTTTGCATTGGGTTCTTGTTGTGTTTGTAGTATTATTTGTTTTAGAAAAAACACAGTCTATTTATCTCAATAGGAGTTGGAGTAAACGGTGTAACAGCTATGTCATATCATGTGCTAGTGTTGAACTTACACCATCAATTTACTTTCACTTTTACTCTGATCCTCACCATCATCATTGTTGTCATCATCACTCGTATATGAGTATGTTTGGTCCTTCTTGGTTTTCAGGGGAGCGAAGCAGCCAATCCTGGACCCACACACAGTCTGTAGCCTACTTTGGGGCAATGTGGGCTGGGCCAGCCTGATCTCCAAAAATTCCATGCTCCTGGACACGGATTTTGTCAAAATGCCGTGCTCCAGGACAAGGATTGTTTTCCGTGCTCCTGGACACGGAATTGTTGATATTATATGTAGATATTTCATAAAGCATTAATAAAACTTAGTTAATAATAAAAAATTTTTTTAATGTTTTATTCATCATTAGTTAATTATTTACTGAGTCTTTACTAAGGAACATTATTATAAAGTGTTACCCAAATCACTTTGCCACTTGCAAAGACTCTGGTGTTGTGGGTTAAGGTAAGTTAAGCTCTTAAAAAGAGTTGATTTCCCATTCACACACATTCACACAAAAGTAAAACAAAAGTCCTGATCTGCGTAAGCAGTTCCAGCCACGACTGGACAAAGTGGACATATCTTGATTATTTCTTTTAAATTAAGGCAATAGAACCAAACTAAGCAATTGACTAGCCTGGGGTCCGTTTCTCGATTCTTGTCGTTGCTAACCGTCTTAAGACCGTCTTAAGACCGTCTTACCGTTCCCTTGGATTTAGTGGTGAGCGTCGCTGTTGAGAGGGAGTTGAATCGCTCTTACGAAGGACGTTGCTACCGTCGTTGGCAAAGACGCTTTCGAGATACGGACCCCTGACCCCTATGACCCCGCTATTGAACCAGGTCCTGAACCTGGTGAACCAATCACAGATAGTCCTATTCCATGCCTAGCTAGGTCTTCTAAGAACTAGTCTATGCCTCTAGGTCTTACAAGAATCGCATGTATAGTAGTGGTTACGAACTACTTACAACTTGTCGTCTCAATGGTTGGTTTGTTGGGTTGGCTTTTCAAACCCGAGGTCCTGAGAGGGCAGATCAGAGATCAGCTGGCCGACGCAGAATTCACTACGGCGGTCTTTGTCGACGGTCCTAGACCACGGGGTGTGCACACACTGGTCAGCTTCATCAAAGATCCGTCCCCCCAGGAACACGGCTATGTTGGCAAGCGGCTCGGAGGACCAGTTATGTCATAAAAACGCATTAATGAACAACGAGACAATGACAATCAGATCAGATTCATAATTAGCTTTCGCGAAAGGAGAGAGATTGAGAAGCCTGGAAAACGTGTTCCTAGCATGGCATCCTTGGTCTCTCTGTCTCTCCTTCCACAGAGGCCGTCTTTAATGGGAAGCGCACCAAAGAAGAATAAACATAGAAGGTCATAGTTCAGCTAAGTGGTAGTTCTTGTCTGGGACAACTTGGGAGAGATGTCTCCTCCTGGTACAGATGTCACATAATTCACAGCAAGAGCTCACACAGGGACAGAGTTTAACCAGACATAGTTTAACCAGAAACACAGAAAGCAAAAGTCCTAACTACAGGTTATAATTTTATTACACCTGACCAAAACATTCCCAAACCTTAACCTGTCATTAAAGACATATTTTTGAGAAATACCTCAGCCCTCAGCCCCCAGCACTCACACTGGACCCCCCTCCTCCTCCTCCTACCTCCTCTGAATTCCCCTGTACCTCTCCCATCCCCCCTCTCCCCCCAGCTTTGACACTGGACCTCCCTCCTCCTCCTCCCTCCTCTGAATTTCCCTGTACCTCTCCCATCCCCCCTCTCCCCCCAGCTTTGACACTGGACCCTCCTCCTCCTCCTCCCTCCTCTGAAGTCCCCTGCACCTCTTCCATCCCCCCTCTCCCCTCAGCTTTCACACTGGGACTCCCCCTCCTCCTTCTCCCACCTCCTCTGAAGTAACCTGCACTGACACACCTACACTGATAGAACCTCTCCCCACCCATCCCCCACCACAAACGGAGCAGCCACCCCCCACCATTACGACAGGACAAGTTAGGAGCGCACTGCGGAGGCTTAAGCCGAAGGCCAACGGACCTGATGGGGTCAGCGCCAGACTCCTCAGGACCTGTGCAGAAGAGCTAGCTGAGCCACTGCAACACATCTTCAATAAGAGTCTGCATGCGGGTAAGGTGCCCACACAGTGGAAAACCTCATGCCTCATACCTGTACCCAAAAAGCCACACCCAAAGAACTAAACGACTACAGACCGGTAGCCCTCACATCCATATAATGAAGACATTCGAGCGTGCGCTTCTGCTCAACATACTGAAACCCCAAGTTCACCACGCACTAGACCCACTACAATTTGCCTACCAGGAGAAGGTGGGAGTTGAGGATGCTATTCTGTATCTGCTGCACAGAATGCATTCTCACCTGGACAAAGGAAGCAGTGCTGTTAGAATCATGTTCTTTGATTTCTCCAGCGCCTTCAACACAATACAGCCACTAACTGTTGAGAAACAAACTACTGCAGATGGGAGTGGAGACTGGGCTGGTGAACTGGATCACAGACTACCTCACAGGAAGGCCCCAGTTCGTCAGACTAGGTGACCTCACATCAGAGACTGTAGTCAGCAGCACTGGAGCTCCACAAGGAACGGTGCTCTCCCCCGTGCTGTTCACCCTGTACACCACTGACTTCAACTACAACACGAAGACCTGCCACATGCAAAAGTTCTCGGATGACACGGCCATTGTTGGATGCATCAAAGATGGGCAGGAGGGGGAGTACAGAGGACTGGTGGAGAACTTTGTCAGATGGTGCAGAACCAACCAGCTGCGGCTGAACACCACCAAAACCAAAGAAATGGTGATCGACTTCAGGCGAACCACCCCACCCCTGGTGCCTGTCTCTATCGATGTGGAGACAGTCTCCACATACAAGTACCTGGGTGTTCACCTGGACTCTATACTGGACTGGTCTGCCAACTCACACGCACTCTACAAGAAAGGCCAAAACAGGCTCTACTTTCTGAGGAAGCTGAGATCCTTCAATGTCTGCAACAGACTCCTGCAGATCTACCAATTCTACCAGTATGTCTTGGCCAGTGTGCTCTCCTATGCTGTAGCATGCTGGGGTGGTAGCATTAGGTGCTGGACGCCTTGACAGACTGATGAGGAAAGCTGGGTCTGTTGTAGGCACAGAACTGGACGCCCTCACAACCACAGCCGACAAGAGGACACTTGGCAGATTGGACTCTATTTTGGACAACGACAAGCACCCACTGTACCCAGTCCTCAACAACCAGAGAAGCCTGTTCAGCTACAGACTGCGCGCCATCTCCTGCAAGACAGACAGGCTGCGGAAGTCCTTTGTACCCAGGGCCATTCAGCTTTTCACATTGCACAGAAGGACACACAAAGAGAGATCGTCATTATAGGGGGCTGGACTGCATAAACAGATCCCACTCCTGCATACTCTTTTTACCTGGACTCTCTACCCTTCGACTCCTTTTCAGCGGAATGCACAGCTGAGTGTGTGTGTGTGTGTGTGTGTGTGTGTGTGTGTGTGTGTGTGTGTGTGTGTGTGTGTGTGTGTGTGTGTGTGTGTGTGTGTGTGTGTGTGTGTTTGTGTGTGTGTGTGTGTGTAGATACTCAGTCTGCGATGTGTGTAACCCCCTGACTACTGATACTCCTGGACTAATGTACACTTTATTTTTGGTGTGTGTGTGTGTGTGTGTGTGTGTGTGTGTGTGTGTGTGTGTGTGGGTGTGGGTGTGTGTGTGTGGAGTGACACAGGGGGTGACTTGTGTTTAACCCCCCATCTCTTTTTCTAAGGAATACAATGGACATTGTTCTAGGAAAGAGACTATGGACACTCCTGGACACTTTATGGCCACCTTGTCTTGGCTACTATGTGCCACTTAGCTAAGGCACATGTGAACACTGGACACTTTACACTTTATATTTTTGGTGTGTGTGTGTGTGTGTGTGTGTGTGTGTGTGTATGTGTGTGTGTGTGTGTGTGTGTGTGTGTGAGAGAGAGAGAGATGCCTTGGCAATAAGTATGCAACAGCGAGCTATATATGATTATTTTATTTTATGTGTAAATATGTGTGTTATGTCTTGTGGACAATGTCTTTATGTCTTTATTTATGTGTGTATGCTACTTGACACCTTAATTTCCCCCTGGGATCAATAAACGATACTCTACTCTACTCTCTCTACTCTATACCTTTTCCAGTTGGTTGCTAGGCTATCAAATTCATATAATGAATGAAAGAAAACTAGCTGTGCCCAGACCAAAACAATTCCTAACCCTAACCTGTCAGTAAGAAATGTTTTTTTTTAGAGAAAATATTTGAAATTAGAAAAATCCTGAGAAAACACAAGACTGTGGAAACAAAGAGCAGTGGGAGTATAGAGAGAGCACTTCTGTGTGTCCATCACGGACAATAATTCCGTGTCCAGGAGCACGGAATTTTGGCAAAATCTGTGCTCCTGGACACGGATTTTGTGTCCTTAAGAAAATAATCTTAATTCATTTTTATTTAATACAAAGCTATTAAAATTGCATATTTTTTTAGTTTATTTATGTAATATAACTATTTATATGTATTATCAAGTACATAAATGTAAACCAAACCAACTACGGGGTTCTCTAAAAATATGGAAGTGCAGGTCTTCAGAAATTGAGTTAGGGGGTTTTGCATCTGAACTCTTCGACATGTAACCTCTGCTTTTCACACACCAAGCAACAGCTTGTACCACAGAGGATCAATCTTCCAACCTTAGCCACAGACCAGAGAGCTTCACCGCTGTTAAGCAGATGTGTGGCACAGTGCGCTCATGCAGGGCCGTTGACAGCTTTGGCTGGGCCTAGGACAAAGTCATTTGAAAGGGCCCCAAATTCAGTCAAAACAATGTGTTGAGGACCCAATTCTGGGGGCCCTGTCTCCCTGGGCTCGGGACAGGTGACCCCTTTGTCCCCCCGTCAGCTTCCCTGCGCACATATACGCATGCACGCACACACATACCGATGCATGCACGCACGCGCAGCTGCAATGCATGCACGTACGGGCGCACTCACACATGTACGCAAGCACCACCATCTTCAGCAGGGTGGTTGAGCAGGGTTCAACCAGGAGAAACTAAGGCAGCTCAGTTGTAGGGTTTGTATTACGCACATACAGTCAGACACCTGCACGACCAAGTCATCCCTGCACATACACACACACACACACACACACACACACACACACACACACATACACACACACACACACACACACACACACACACACACACACACACACACACACACACACACACACACACACACACACACACACACACACACACACACACACACACACACACACAAACACACACACACAATTCCTGACATGCATGCACGCATGAAAGGGCAAAACAGTGTTTGGTGTGTGCCGAGTGTCTCAGATGTATCTGACACAAGCGCACACACACGTGCATGCACGCACGCACGGACACACGCTCACAACCACACACAAACACACCGAGCAAAATGGGCAATGTTATGGCATGCAACACCTGTCACTTCTTGGTATTTGCGGCTTGTGTCCTATTGCAGTGATTCTCAAACTGCGGGCCGGGACCCACTGCTGTACCCTGAAGATATTCCAAGTGGGCCTTGAAATCATTTTCTGGAAATCAAAATAATACTTGTGTGTCTGTTGCTATTGACTAGCCTATTAATTGGAACGTTATTGTTTACTGGGTGAGACGTGGACTCCTAACATTTGTGAAAATGTCAAATGTTTTCAGTCATAAGACTGCATAGAGTTATCACTCCATGTGGTAGGATCTTCAAGTCATGTGGGCTGTATGTAATGAGTGTATGCATGTATGTCATGTATATAGGCCTGTGTCCTCTGTTTTTTGTTTTGTTTTGTCTTGTTTTTTTTTTTGTCAGTTGTGCAATAGTCTTGCGATGTGATATTATGTGTATGTCCTGTCTTAAGCGAGTGTTGCTCAGGGACGCAAAAAGAATTTTGGTGAAAACTGACAATAAAGTATAATTGTATCGTATCGTATCGTATCGTATCGTATCGTAATCGTATATTTGTAAGCGGGCCCCAAGTTGTAAAAGGATTGGGAACCCCTGGCCTATAGTGTCTCCAGCTGGGGCTACTATGCTGCTGTTACTCTGCTCCCGTTTCACACAACTGGCAACAACAGCATGTATACCAGGATGAGCTAGCGAGAGCATGGCTTGGCTGCTAACGGCTTTGTCCCCAATGTAATGGGGACCTAATACCCCCCCATCTCCCTGGGCCAGGGACGACTGACCCCTTTGTCCCCCAGTCTACCTCCCTGCCAAAAAAGCCTCAGAGTGGAACTGAGGATGAATCTCACCAACCTTAGCCACAGATCAGAGAGCTCCATTGCCGTGAAACAG
>NC_085879.1:40160135-40162635 GCF_034702125.1 Engraulis encrasicolus | reverse complement strand
CTTACTTTTACAATGTTCAACTGGCTGCAATGCTTCAAAGGCTATACAGTACTTTCGGAAAACTGTAAATGTATCCTTCTGGTATGCACTGAGTGATGTGAGGATGCACTTTTGGTGTTTGGTGAAGCACAACTTCTGGGGCCCACTGATGGGCCCTTAAGCTATTCCAAGTGGACCTTGATATCATTTTCTTAAAAAAAAAAAATCTAAATTATACAGTATATGAGTATGTATTGCTGTCAACTATTTATTTGTGTTGCATTGTTTTTCGGGCCAGAGGTGGCCGCCCAAACATTTGTGAACATTTCAAGTGGGGCCCTAAGTTGTAAACCCCTGACCCCCCCTGACCCCCCCCGACCCCCGGCCGGTTGGGCAAAACCCCTGACCTAGACCCTTCCGAACATCCTGGCGATCCACCAGTTGCAGGGCATGATGACCTGGCAGATGACCCGGCCGCCCTGGTAGAAGTAGGGGTATGGGTTGTAGCCACGCAGGGGCTCGTGGTAGCGCTGGCAGTGCCGGTAGCCACGGCGACAGCTCTGGCAGCAGTAGCCCTGCTCGTCCAGGGCGTTGGACAGCTCGAAGCCGATGGCTCTCTGTAGAAACAAAACAAACAAACAAACCCAAAAAAAAGGAGAAATAAAAAGTTTAGGTTGGTTTGAGTTTTAGTGCTCATATACTAGTCTGCCACACAAAGAATACAGAAACATAGGCCCTGTACTGCCATGGCCATCTGGTGGGGCACTCGCCTGCCATGCGGCTGACCCGGGTTTGATGCCGACCCCTACCCATCTCTCTCCCACTCATTTCCTGTCCTACTCTTCACTGTCCTGTCCTAATAGAGTTGACCCCCCCCCCCCAAATATATACTATACTTAAAAAAACAAAAACAAAAACAAAACATGGGGTTAGTGGAATAAGAAGCGGTAGGCTACCACAATTCCCAGGACTTTGGACCCAGGACCAGTGTTCCAGTCTGACCTGACACAATCTCCTGATCCTTCCCCCATCTCTCTCTCTAGCATATTTCCTCTCTCATTCTGCCTAAAATGTATTTATTTAGTAAATAAAGGCATGACGTCAAATAGAATTAAAAAAAAAAGTAACAGTAGAAACACGGGACGTGCCTGACTGTCCTTGAGCAGGTAATACTGCCTGGTCAAACATGTTGGTTGTTCGTATAATAGAGATGAGTGATACTGATCATGTACAATAAGATATGCAGCCCCTTAAAGGGGTATGCCACTATTTTGGGGCTTAATGCACTTAAAATCGTTGGCCAGGGTTTATAAAGGTGGTAAGGTGGTAAAGTATTTTTTCACGTAAGCCGTTGTCTTGCTTTAAGACAAGTTAAAAGAGGAAGCCTGTCGCTAAGCTAGTGAAAGTCAATGCATCCGTGTAGCATAATACATGCTACAGTGATCCATTGACTTTCACTAGCTTAGCTACATACTCCCTCTTTTAACTTGTCTTAAAGCAAGACAACGCTTAGCATGAAAAATTAGACACTTTACCACCTTTATAAACCCTGGCCAACGATTTTAACTGTATTAAGCCCCAAAATAGTGGCAGCCCCTTAATGTGTGCCATTCCACTAGTGGAACACTATACAGTAGTAGTCATTTAAAAAAACTTTACATATAACAGCAAATCAGTGCACAGGGCCTTTAGTAATACATTACGACTTGGCCATTGTCATTCTGGTAACAGGTAATTTATAACAGGAGGCCGTCATGTCTTACTGAACTAGGTAAGTGGAGCAACCCTGAGATCATAGCAAACCCGCCATACCCCCTCTGCCTGTCTTCTCAAGAGTGATGGCATTACGATGGGGGGCGGAAAGGGGGCTGTGGCAGCAGCTCAAATACAGCATGATGCTCAATTGACAGGTCAGTTCACATGTCAACAAGCCAAGTCCCCGTCGCCGTTCTCATCCTCGTCCTCGTCCACTTCCCCCTCCCCTCCCGTCCAACCTGATGGCTCGGATCAAAATATTATTTACAAAGAGCTGGCCTTGATTGGAGCTGGCAGAGCGTAAAGCATAATGTAATGCCCTTGACCTTTCCCATTGGGCCGGGGCTCTACGCTACGCTCGCAGCAGTCCTCCTGCCAGCCAGCCCTGACCCAGCGCATTTTCATGGCATTAACTCAACACTTGGTGAGTTAAATTTAACACTATTGGCTATTGGTATTGGCTCTACACTCCGAGATTTGAATTAACACGGGGGGAATATCTGTGTGGCCTGATTCATCGTAGGCAGTCAGCCCACAACACCCCCCGCCCCGGCTGTAGACCCCTTTACCTTCGCTTGGGGGGGGGTTGGGGGGGTTTGGGGGTTAGCCTTTATTTTTCGTGATTGGACAGTGGAGGAGAGACAGGAAGCGAGTTGAGAGAGAGAGACAGGGAAGGATCGGCAAATTTGAACCAATTGAATTGAACCAATGTAGCAGGCGTTACCAACGTTTGACTCCCGACCGCCAGGTTGGTGGGGGGAGTAAT
>NC_085879.1:40150135-40152635 GCF_034702125.1 Engraulis encrasicolus | reverse complement strand
CAATCGAATGCCGTACCGACCGTGGCATTTTCACGGCTTGGTGCGCAATATCCATAGCCAATCCCTTATATAACAGATCAATTAGCCCCCAGAGAACGTGCAGGTGAATTTTCTATCATGCATACAAATGTCACTTTGCAGTGTTAATTCAGCACGTAAAGAGACAAATTTAACACCCATACTCTTGAAATAAAACTGCAATATTTAATGTGTATGCTACTGTACAGTACTGTGTGGGGGAGACATTTTACACCTAATGTATTATCGAGCCCAAGGGTAGACTCCAGATGACCAGTTAATTCTTGTATGGTGTTAATTAGGTGGAATGTTATGTATTTTTTATTCTCATAATTAAAGCAAAACAGATCTGTGCTATAGTGAGACTGCACTTCTCTTCTTATTTCAGTTCATCTACTGTATTTAAGGTTTCTTTGCGAGACACACTGAACTGTCTCTGCATACGAAACACAAACACATAAACTTGCCTTTCCTTGTCGTGCCTCTTCTTCTATCTCATCTTCTAGCAGGTTTACCATCCAATACGAACTAATTAGAAAAGATAGCCAGATAGTGAGGCTAGCCAATTAATTAGTATCAACCAGGCAGTGAACCACATTCTTTCAACCCAGCCGCACAGCCCCCATGTCCACTACTTCTGGTCTAGTTTGATAAATTGCTCTGCATTACATAGTCCGGGTGGTGTCCTGGGAATGTCTACCCTAGTAGAGGAAGAGGTGGAAGGTCTACTCTCCTAGCCTGACTCTCAAGCAGACCCTTCGTGGCGTGCTTCATGCATCTTCGTTAAATTTCGTGAGCTCGCACGAGGGTCTGAAAATCTTAGACGAGCCCGAACGGCATCTGACATTTCATGGTCGGTCCAATCAGAATTGCGGGGCGAGATCGCGTGGCGGGGTATATACAAGTCAGTGGTTGAAGTAGTAGTGATAAAAAAAAAAAAGCCATGTGAATTCTCCAATCAGGTTCGAGCTGTTTTGAACACACCCGCGCCTTTCCAAAGCTAAGCTATTGTCAATGTTCCAGATGGTCGCGTGAGAACCAGGTTACACTCTCCAACCAACATCCAAAAAATTGACGTGGTGCTGCTTTCCACACACACTCCCTCCTTCCCTCTTTCCCTCGATTCCAAGTCTATACTTATGAGTCGCTTTTCCACATACAGCCTGGCCATGTCGTGCTGTGTCGTGTCGAGCTGAATGTATCATGCACTATACAATGATAATTTCTGCCTTTGATTTTTCATATCTAAGTACTAATGTTTAAAGCTAAAGAGAACTCTTAGTTGATCGTGAGGTTGATGATTGGGATTTGATTCACCTGTGAGGGAGAGCTGACACATGGCATTCTGGGTAGTAGGCAGCAGCGACAGTACCCGCTTGGCTTGGTTCAGCCGGCCGGAAAAAAAATTAGGGCTGGTTTTTTGAGCTGGACATGCCGTTATTGACTAATCAAAACGCAAAAACAGTGGCCAAGTCATGCTATGTCGAATAGAAAACAGGCAGTGGAAATGGGGCCATACAAAACATTTGGGATGAAAAATTGTGCACATTCTCTCTGTCAAAATGCAGGACAATGGCTGATTCAAGTTCTGGTTCATAGATGTCCGCACATTTGAAATCAACCAGGACCATACGCAAACATACACACATATCAAAATCTTGATTGGAGGTACTCACGGTAGTCTATCACATCACAGCATTGCCATGCCTCCCATTCTCCCGCAATCACCTGTTCACAAACAGCAGAGTTCAAAATTGGCCTTGGCCATAGCTCAAAGCACTGTACTGTTACGCTGGGGGACCCAGGTTTGATTTTGGCACGAGGTCATTTCTCAACCCTCTCCCATCTATCTCCTCCACTACTTTCCTTCTTTTTCGCCATCTTCCATGTCTTCAGATAAAGGCATAAATATAAGGGGGGGGAAAAGAGTGAAAAAGAGAGAAATATTTTTTAGGTGATTCCACATAGTCTGTTGAAACGCCCCACAGTTCCCATGCCTCCTTCTTCCTTCCCCCTCTCCCTGCCTTCATAAACCCCCATCAAATGGCTACGCACGCATACCTAGCAGAGTTCAACATCTTTGTTTGTGGTTGTTCTGTAGAATCCCCATGCCCCCATCCCCTCTTCCTATATCCAGTCATCCCTCACTTCATCTGTTCCCTGCATTCTCCTCTCATCCATCCTTCTCCCAACCGTACAACTGTGAGAGTCTTAAAACATCTTTCACTCCCACCATCTCTCTTTCTCCTCCATCTTTCTCTTACTTCCTCCCCTACTCCAGAATCTTTCCACCTCAAATGTACATAGTAGCAGATATCTTCGTTCGTTGTTATTCTCCATAACAGTAGTCTCTCAAAATGCCTATGAATCCCCCTGCCTCCTCCTCCTCCTATATCCATCCCTCACTCCGTACCGTTCCCATGGCTCCCTCCAACTCTCCGCTGCCTCCCCCCCCCCCCCCCCCCCCCCCCTTAAGTGGCCA
>NC_085879.1:40132635-40145135 GCF_034702125.1 Engraulis encrasicolus | reverse complement strand
TTCATCCATTCATCCATTCATTCACTCACTCACTCACTCACTCACTCACTCACTCACTCACTCACTCACTCACTCACTCACTCACTCACTCACTCACTCACTCACTCACTCACTCACTCACTGGTTCTGGGTTGGATTCCAATCTGCAGACTTCCGTCCTACCTTGCTCACTTGCCTGCTTGTGACCTCATGATGATGCCACTGACACCAGAAAAAGAATTCAAAATCTTGCAAAATCACAATTCTAATGTCATTTTCTCATTTGCAATTGGAATGGTGAATGAAAAACAGTCCCCCAAAAGTTGTTGCTGCTAGGCTGACAGCAGGGAAACTGTATTGTCTTCTTAACTGAGAAGGGGCCAGGAGGCAGGGCGAGGCCACAAGCACAAGTGGAGGACGGGAGTGTGCATATTGGAATGCACCCATGATGGATACTTACATAGTCATGGACACCCGCGTCGTCCAGTATATCTCTGGCCTTGCGCTGACCTCTGTGGGTCTCCTCCTCGGGAGCCTCCTCAACATCCTCCACATCATGGAACTCAGCATCTGAAGGAAGAGAGGGAGAGAGAGAGAGAGAGAGAGAGAGAGAGAGAGAGAGAGAGAGAGAGAGAGAGAGAGAGAGACAGAGAGACAGAGAGGCAGAGAGAGAGAGATTGAGAGACAGAGAGGCAGAAAGGAAGAAAGTGAAAGAAAAGAGGGAGCAAAAAGAGCAAGATTGGAACGAGACGAGGAAAAGCGAGGATGGCAGAGAAAGAGAGTGATAGATGGATAGATAGAAAGGGAGGTCAGAGAGAGAGAGGGAGCGAGAGAGACAGTGAGTAAGTGAATAAGTGAGTTGGAGATAACTCTCAGATCAACCCTCCCTCCAACCACATCAGACAGTCTGTCTGAGCCTGTGTCTTCTCAGGGGAGCACTGGAAGCCTTACCATGCCCATACATAAAAGCCCCTTCCTGTTATAAACGATCACTTCCTGGAAGTCAGCAACCGCCAGGCAGCAGCAACACGCCCTCTTCCACATCTCATCCATCGTGTCGGTTTATGCTTCACGCCGCGCCGCGGGCTGCGGGTCACGACACCGTTTCCCCAGACTAGAAGCGGATGCTCTTGCTCTGTGTGTCTACTCTGCTTTTTTTTGCTTTCTGGCTGCGGCTTGGCGGCCGGCAGAAATGGGTCAATTGCTACTTTTTACATGGTCAAGATATTAATTAGTCCCTGTGAACTTCAGCAGAGTGGACAAGAGAGGGGAGATGGTGGAGAGGGGGTTTGGGGGGAGAGATGGTAACAGGGTTTGCTCGCCTCACCCTCTCCTCTCACAGCGCTCACAGAGATGTCATGGGAGGTCTGTGTATATATTTTTTCGCCCTCTAGCTGCTATTTTCCCTCTTCTTTTTTTTCCAGCCCCGTTCGTTGGAAACTGTCATGGTTAATACTTCTTACTGGGGTTTTTTAAGTGTCAGTATGGCCTACTTATTCAGTACTTACTGTCCATGCCAATGTGATTATGTCGGTGTCTAAATTCTGAATGATTATTTCTTTTTGGTTGGGTTGGTGCGCAAATTTCCCAGTTGCACAACTATTTGCCGCCTCTTAAGATACATTAACCTTGACTTTGACATTCACCTTGACCTACAGTAACCTTGACGTCAACCTCATGGACCTTCAACAGAGATGAAGAGGTTGTATGGGATGGTGGGCGTTTTACTTTTGGGCAAGGTGAACGTAGAGTGCAAAACAGTTCATGTGCTGCCTGAAAGGTCTTAACCAATTACGTCCTGAGCCCTTTTTTGGTAAGGGTGCCCTCTGCCTATCAAATCCTAAATATCTCAGCCTCCGAAGCACATACAAACATTGAAATAAGTTACATTTAAAATCTAGAACCTTCATTTTGCACTAGCATAGTGTTCATTCAGCTCTAACATACCCACATTTTTAATAAAACAGCTCAAATCGCAAGAACTTGAATGCAGCGTATATGTCGCTCCAGGACACAATGGGTTAACTAATTACGTAGTCTTTGGTTTACATTGCATTATACTTGTATTTAGCAGACACTTCTATCCAAAGCAGACTTACAAAGAGGACCCACAGAATGTCCAAACACGACAAAGTCCTTGCACAAGGTTATACAGGGTTAGTTTTAGATGGTTATGCCATGCAAGGAAAGACATGGGTCATCACAAGCAGGTGGAAATGAGCTTTTAGCTATAATCTGGTGCAGGTCATCTTTTTACTATGTAACTCACGTACTTTGCACATAGTCCCTGATGAAATAGAGCAATGAACTAAACTAAACTAAACTTTGTGAAAGGTGAGAGGGATGGCCCTACTGTTGTAGCCGCTGGTAGCTTATTCTACCATTGAGGGACAATTGCTACTTTTACATGAGACATTTAATTCCGATTTAACTCATTTTTAATTCTGAATAAAGCTTAAGTCCGCTTTGAAAGCATCATGTAAACACCTCTTAATTCTGAATTAAATCAAAGATCAAAGGAAATTCGAGAGAACAATTTAATTCTGATTTATTAATTCTGAATTAAAACTTTTGGTACTAGAGGAAGGCAATGTCCTGGAAGGACATACAGTAGGGCTTTAGTATAGCCTTCAGATAAGCCGGAGCAGAACCTGAGCTTTGTAGGCAGGGCTCAGGGCCTGCCGCTTGTTACCAGTGGCGGAACAATTGCACACAGGGCCCCTGGCCAAGACACTTATAGGGCCCCCTATACAGCTTGCTAAGCTCACAATAGGGCCCCCACCACCAATACAGGAGGGCCCTGGGCCTAGGGACAAGTCCCCTGCTCGCCCTCCCTATAGCTCCACCCCTGCTTGTTACAGTTCCTGTTACATTGTAGCTCATAGACGTGCACAGATAGGGACTAGGTGGTGCTAAAGCACCTGCCCCTTTGCACTACTGGACAAAAATGCCATTTTGAAAAGCTCTTTTTTTGGGAAGTTTTTTGTCACAATGTACTGTTTACATGGTCATCTACAAATGCTTGACAATGAAATGCATGTGACGATACTGCTCTGATAGAAAACATAGCCTCCAATGCCGGCCGCACATTGGCTCCGACCAGTGACGTGCAGTGAGGGGTATGGTAGGGTAGGCAGTAAATATTGAAAATAAATATTTTTTGTGTATTTTTTTAGCGCGGGGTCTGGGGGTCCTCCCCCAGAAAATTTTTTATTTCTTAGATGCAATTTCCTGCATTTTAACCAAATCTGGAGAGTCACTATCAGCTAAAAACGTTTATAAAAGACTAAAAACTTTGAACAAATAGTACCCCCTTTCATGCAGATCTGAAATGTAACATGGTGTGTGTGTGTGTGTGTGTTTGTGTGTGTGTGTGAGTGTGAGAGAGGCCTTATGCCACAAGGTATGGCTTGGATGGCCTATTCACCTATGCTGATAAGGTCTTTAATGTGCAACAAATTAGTAGGCCTATGTTTCTCTAAATACTGTAAATATAAAGTAGGCTATATAAAATGCCATCAGTGCTTAGCCACCACTGTCATGAGCTCGCTCCTTGGCATCCTTCTTTGAGCTTTTGGCTCTTGTCTCTCTCTCTCTGTCTCTCTGTGTCTCTGTCTCTGTCTCTCTCTGCCTCTCTCTCTCTCTCTCTCTCTCTCTCTCTCTCTCTCTCTCTCTCTCTCTCTCCCGTCTCTCTCCGTCTCTTTCTCTCTCTCTCTCTGGCCCCATCTTTCTCTCTCTATCTCTCTGACCCCGTCTCTCTCTCTCTCTCTCTCTCTGACCCCGTCTCTCTCTCTCTCTCTCTCTCTCTCTGACCCCGTCTCTCTCTCTCTCTCTCTCTCTCTCTCTCTGACCCTGTCTCTCTGTCTCTCTGCCTTGCTCTCTCTCTCTCTCTGACCCCGTCTCTCTGTCTGTCTCTCTCTCTCTCTCTCTCTCTGACCCCGTCTCTCTGTCTGTCTGTCTCTCTCTCTCTCTCTCTGACCCCGTCTCTGTCTGTCTGTCTCTCTCTCTCTCTCTCTCTGACCCCGTCTCTCTCTCTCTCTCTCTCTCTCTCTCTCTCTCTCTCTCTCTCTGACCCCGTCTCTCTGTCTGTCTCTCTCTCTCTCTCTCTCTCTCTCTCTGACCCCGTCTCTCTCTCTGACCCCGTCTCTCTCTCTTGCTGTCTATCTCTCTCTCTGCCTGCCTGTCTTGTTCTCATTCTGTCTCTCTCTCTCTCTCTCTCTCTGTCAGTCTGGTCTGTCTCTGTCTGTCTATCTGGTTGTCTCTGTCTACCTGATTCCCTCTACCTGTTAACTACCTTAATTACTTTCTATCATCTGCCACTCTACTCTCTGCTCTGTCTGATTGTCCTCACCTGTCTCTACTTATTGTGTCTCGTTAACCTCCCAGCTGTATCCCATCTCCCTCGTGATTCCTCTGTGTATATCTAGTCCTGTCTTTGTGTCTGTCCTTGTCGGATCGTCTGCCTACCTTGCTCCTGTGTTCCTGTGTTCCTGTGTATCTCTGTCTCTCTGTTCCGGTTTGTCTGCGTTCCTGACCTCCTCCGTTATCCTGCACCTGATCCCGACCCATACCTGAACCCGAACCTGTTCTGCCTGACTTCCCGATCTTGACCTGGACCCGTCTGACATCCTCTGCTCTCCTGCCCCGGTAAACCTGATCTGCCTTCTGCCTTTTGACTACGCTTTCCGAAATTTCCCTGAATGGTACTTCTGTCTTTTAATTTGCCTGTTGTGTGTGTGTTCCCCCCCAGGACTTCTGGCACCTCCATCACCAGCTCCAAAGGACGCGTCTCTGCCACTGGGGGACACACACACACAGGTCCCTGGGCACCTGGACTCAATCACTTACAATTCCCCAAAAAACCTTAAAATAAAAGCACGAAACGTGACGCAACTGGGTCCTCATCTTTCCATCCGTGACAGTACGATCCGACCAACATGGACCCAGCGCACGTCTCAACCAGCCAGACTCCCCAATCACCTACAGCCATGAAGTTCATCTTACTGCAACAACAACAGCAACTCCGGCAGAACCAACAACAACTCGACAAGATCACAGAACTGCTTGCCCTCCGGAATGCTTTGCCTCTGCCCGCCGGTCCAGCCCCGTCCACTCTGCCCGCCGGTCCAGCCCCGTCCACTCTGCCTGCCAGTCCAGCCCCGTCCACTCTGCCTGCCAGTCCAGCCCCGTCCACTCAACCCTGTTCATCTGTCCTTCCAACCCAGCAGCCTAACATAGCTACCTGCCTCCAACATTTGGAGGACTATTACATCCTGAGGAAGAAGTTGACTCCAGCCCTCAACTCTGTGATGAACACAAAGAGGCAGCTGGTGGCTGTGAGAATTCTCACCGACACCCTGCAGCAGAGGCCATGGCTCCTAGAGTTTGGCCTCACTGACGAAAGGGACAGCATGCAGCTTCATGAGAAGCAATTACAACTTCTGCTGGCAGTGGAAGAGAGAGCAGCCTTGGCCAACCCATCTCACCCAGACCCAGACCCTGATGCTGCTGAGACGCCAGCCCACAAGCCGGACGCAGCTGAAACTCTGACCCCCAAAGACACGCCAAGAGGTCTGTCCGGTAACCCCGAAGGCGTTGTTATTTCCAGGACCCCCGAAGGTGCCGTTCCGTCCCGGACCCCCGAAGGCGCCGTCCCGTCCCGGACCCCCGAAGGCGCCGTCCCGTCCCGGACCCCCGAAGGCGCCGTTCCGTCCCGGACCCCCGAAGGCGCCGTTCCGTCCCGGACCCCCGAAGGCGCCGTTCCGTCCCGGACCCCCGAAGGCGCCGTTCCGTCCCGGACCCCCGAAGGCGCCGTTCCGTCCCGGACCCCCGAAGGCGTCGTTCCGTCCCGGACCCCCGAAGGCGTCGTCCCTTCCCGGACCCCCGAAGGCGCCGTTCCGTCCGGACCCCCGGAAGACGCCGTTCCGTCCGGGACCCCCAAAGATGTCGTTCCGTCCGGGACCCCCAAAGGTGCTGTTCGGTCCGGGACCCCCGAAGACGACCTTCCGCCCTGGACCCCCGAAGGGGCCGTTCCTTCCTGGACCTCCGAAGGCGTCGTTCCGTCTGGGACCCCCGAAGACGTCGTTCAGGCAGAGTTCCCTGAAGACGTTGCTCCGTCCGGGACCCCCGCTCTGGCCAAGACCCTCGATTCTGCCGAGACCCCTGGCCGCAATACCGTCCACCTGCCTGACCTCTCTGCAGCCGGACCCCCAATCCTGTCCGCAGCCGGACACCCAATCCTCTCTGCAGCCGGACACCCAATCCTGTCCGCAGCCGGACACCCAATCCTCTCTGCAGCCAGACCCCCGGCCCTGTCCGCCTGTCCTGATGCCGGCCCCCCTGATCTGCCTGACCCGCCTAATGGCGGCCCCCCTGATCTGCCTGACCCGCCTAATGGCGCCCCCCCTGACCTGCCTGACCCGCTTGTTGGCGGACACCCTGATATGCTTGACTCGCCGGACGCCAGTCTCGCAACTGTCCACACCCCTGCGGCTGCAGTTGCCCTTGAGGTTAGGCCCGTGACTGGCGTAGCCCTCCAAGAAGATGGCCATCCTGCCGTGTCCACCTGTGGCTATGAAGTCGCCACCTCTGATGGACCTGTGGCCGCCCTTTTGCCTGCTGGCACTGCCTCCAGTCCCGCTGGCTCCGCCCCTGGCCCGGATGGCTCCGCCCCTGGCCTGGATGGTTCCACCCCTGGTCCTGCTGGTTCCGCCCCTGGCCTGGATGGCTCCGCCCCTGGTCCTGCTGGCTCAGCCCCTGGCCCGGATGGCTCCGCCCCCGAACCGGATGACTCCGCCCCTGGTCCCTCTGGCTCTGGCCCTGGTGGTTCCGCCCCCGACCCGGATGGCTCCGCCTCTGGTGCTGATGGCTCCACCCTTGTCCTTGATGGCTCCGCCCCTGGTCCCGATGGCTCTGCCCCCTGTCCAGATGACCCTGGCCACTGCCCAGGTGGCTCCGCCCACAATCCCGCCTCTCCTGTTCCTGATCCCACCTCCCAGTGTGCTCCAGATCCTGCGTCTGCTGACCCTGCCTACCTGTCTTCGTCTGCCTGCCAGCCTGCCCTGCCTCCTGCATACCTACCTCCCCAATTATCTCCTGTTTCCACACCTTTCCCAAGTCCTGTATCCCAGCCTGTCCCGCCTCTTGTGTCCCATGTGTTCAAGTCTGTTCCACCTCCTGTGCACAAACCTAATCTCACGTCTGACCATCATCCAGTGCTTTCTGGACCCCTGCTTGTTCCCGTGCCAGTCACCATCCCTGTAACTGTACCTCTCACTGTCCAAGTGTCAGTCCCTGTCTGCATCCAAGTACCTACCCCTGTGTCTGTCAGAGTCCCTGTCTTTGTTCCAGCCCATTCAGCAACCCTTTGTCCAGCACCTGTCTTTGCCAACGTCATCGTGACTATACCTGTCCTTGTCATTTTTCCAGTCGTTGTTCTTGTGTCTGTCCCCGTCACTGTGCCTTCAAAAGTCCCTGTGTTTGTTCCTGTGAATGCACCCTGCACTGCTGTGTCAGCCTCTGGACCACCATCTGTGCCCTCTGCCTCTGCCCATCCCACGACCTGTGCCACATCCTCAGCCCGTTCCTGTGCTTCGGCCTATTCCTCTGCCTCGGCACGGCCCTCTGCCTCTGCTTCTGCCGGACTCTCTGCTCCGCCCTATCCCTCCGCTGGTTCCCCCCTCCGCCCGCCCGGTTTGGTGGAGCCTCTTTTTGGGACTTCTGGGGCCGTCCCTTGAGGGGGGGGTTCTGTCATGAGCTCGCTCCTTGGCATCCTTCTTTGAGCTCTTGGCTCTTATCTCTCTCTGTCTCTCTGTCTGTCTCTCTGTCTCTCTCTCTCTCTCTCTCTGTCTCTCTCTCTCTGACCCCGTCTCTCTGTCTGTCTGTCTCTCTCTCTCTCTCCCCGTCTCTCTCTCTCTCTCTCTCTGTCCCCGTCTCTCTCTCTCTCTCTCTCTCTCTCTGACCCCGTCTCTCTCTGTCTCTCTCTCTCTGACCCCATCTCTCTCTCTGTCTCTCTCTCTGTCTCTCTCTCTGTCTCTCTCTCTGTCTCTCTCTCTGACCCTGTGTGTCTGTCTGTCTGTCTCTCTCTCTCTCTCTCTCTGACCCCATGTGTCTGTCTGTCTGTCTGTCTGTCTGTCTGTCTGTCTGTCTGTCTGTCTGTCTGTCTCTCTCTCTCTCTCTCTCTGACCCCGTCTCTCTCTCTCTCTCTCTCTCTCTCTCTGACCCCGTCTCTCTGTCTCTGTCTCTCTCTCTCTCTCTCTGACCCTGTCTCTCTCTCTCTCTCTCTCTCTCTGACCCCGTCTCTCTGTCTCTGTCTCTCTCTCTCTCTCTCTCTCTCTCTCTCTCTGACCCCGTCTCTCTCTCTCTCTGAAGCCGTCTCTCTCTCTTGCTCTCTCTCTCTCTCTCTACCCGTCTGCCTTGCTCTCTCTGCCTGCCTGTCTTGTTCTCATTCTGTCTCTCTCTCTCTCTCTGTCAGTCTGGTCTGTCTCTGTCTGTCATTTTGTGTGGCTGTCTACCTGATTCCCTCTACCTGTTAACTACCTTAATTACTTTCTATCATCTGCCACTCTACTCTCTGTTCTGTCTGATTGTCCTCACCTGTCTCTACTTATTGTGTCTCGTTAACCTCCCAGCTGTATCCCATCTCCCTCGTGATTCCTCTGTGTATATCTAGTCCTGTCTTTGTGTCTGTCCTTGTCGGATCGTCTGCCTACCTGGCTCCTGTGTTCCTGTGTTCCTGTGTATCTCTGTCTCTCTGTTCCGGTTTGTCTGCGTTCCTGACCTCCTCCGTTATCCTGCACCTGATCCCGACCCATACCTGAACCCGAACCTGTTCTGCCTGACTTCCCGATCTTGACCTGGACCCGTCTGACATCCTCTGCTCTCCTGCCCCGGTAAACCTGATCTGCCTTCTGCCTTTTGACTACGCTTTCCGAAATTTCCCTGAATGGTACTTCTGTCTTTTAATTTGCCTGTTGTGTGTGTGTTCCCCCCCAGGACTTCTGGCACCTCCATCACCAGCTCCAAAGGACGCGTCTCTGCCACTGGGGGACACACACACACAGGTCCCTGGGCACCTGGACTCAATCACTTACAATTCCCCAAAAAACCTTAAAATAAAAGCACAAAACGTGACGCAACTGGGTCCTCATCTTTCCATCCGTGACAACCACAGCTCTAATAACTAAATAAGTAAATAGGCTAAACTATTAGACATTTGGACATTGTGTCAGTAGACCTTACATCTGAAACAATAAGTGAAAATGCATCATTTCAATTTCTTGAAAAGGCCAGCTAGACTTTTTTTTGCCAAATTGGTAGCTCAAGGACCCATAGCCTACTTTGTACACATTTAAGGACATGTAGGCCTACATTTTACAATAATTTAGAAAGCTACAACATCACAGCATTTTGGGGGAAAAGCTTTAACTTTTGGCTTTAGCAGTTGCCTTTGCTCCTCTTCTGTTTATTCTGTTGCAAATGCCAGGGTGTTTCACATGGATGCAGGGTGGCAGTGTAGCCTACTTTGTTTAGAAGATAAAATGTCTAGTTCACCAACTGTGAATCACACCATAGCATGTGAGGGGAAACGATTTACATTTAGCAATCAACCAACCTAGGTAACAGCTCCTGCTTCATTGACGCATGTTGTGCTGCTAATCAAACACTCACAAACAAGAAGGAAAGTTGGCAAGGGGGCGGGTTGCTTGTGAACTCAACAAACATGAGCCGTGCATTCAGACAGTAAATACTGGTACATCGAGTAAACCAACGAAAACACTTCTGAGACTCATTCTTGTGCGTGATTGTATTCTCAAACACTTTAGCAACGGTTGTGCAAAGTGTTTCAAATCAAGTCAATTTTTGAGTCCGTGAGCACCCATCCCAGTCACTCGAGCGAGCCCCACCGCCCCCACGTTGATCTCGTACACCGTGCACTTCAAAAGAACACAGCTGCACGTCAACTTGCTAACAGGCTCCACACACCTCACGCATCGCGTATTAAGTCATCATCATAATAAATTAGGAAAATGAAGTCATGTCGTACGCTCAAAAAACAATCTCGCGTCCATAATAACACACACACAGTCTATTCGTGTCCACAGCACAACCAATCTTCAATGTCAACACCTCCCTGACCCATCAACAAAAGGCACCACGACAAACTTGAGCATGTTCATGTTAAAAGGCTACCCACAGCTTAATAATTAGATGAATCTTACCTTAAAGCAGAATCACAAGAATGTTTTCCATGCAAGTTAGTTCCATTAAAAGCCCGGGGTGGTTGACATGATGAAGATATTTTGTCCCAGTGTGTTCAAACTACTTGAAGCTGCTACCCATCTGATGTTGAATATTTCCACAATGCAGCGATTGCAAACGGCTCAGCTATTGCCTGTCATCTGAACCATCTTTCTTGCTACTTCTCGGCTTTTTTTGCAATAAAGGCAAAACGCCAAAGACTGCATGCCATGTTTTCTGTACGGCTAGAGTTGAACAAGCCTTGCCTTGCTAGCTGTGTTGAGAACAGCAAGCAAGGGAAGCAGAACAGACGGTTGCTAACATCACACCCGCAGAGCCACTCTTTTCTCTCATACCATTCCTGATGGAATGTACGTACTATTTTCTGCCCCTTGCGCTGATATAAATCGCGAAGAGGAGGTGTTGGCCTATCTCGATTGATGGTGAGCAACTTCTGCTGGTAATCCAGCTTGCTAAAACACTTCAGATGTGCAATTGTTGACATAGCTGCCGATATTTCACTTCCAAAGTCTTCGATAGAGTGCTGAATGCAGAGTGTCTTCGCTGGGCTATTGCATAGTTATTACACCTGAATTGTAACAATTTTTCATTTTGGGCGCTGTGATTGGCTCACATACTCCCGCCACAGACTAAAGGCTCTGCTTTTAGTCCCATTGACAAGCTATGAGACAACTTAATACGCATGCGCAAACTTCTACATTGACAGCACTGAAGGCAGGCTAGGCAGAGGAAAAGCGAGCCTTACCGGGCTGCCTGGCTGGCATTCGAAAGCTCTGCTTTCACAGGCTACCAGCAGCCTGTCTCTGCTACCAGCCGGGACTGCGCGTTGCCACGGCAACCTGCCCAAGCCTGAGCGCTTTGCTTCTTGCGATTACTTAGGCTTTTGATCGTTGTCCTGCGTATACTGTACTTTAAACAGCTCATAATTTATGCTGAATCAATGTTATTGTTGTGTATGTGAACTCTGAAGAATATTTTTTAAAACACGTGTTAGTTTTTATTTTTAAGACATTTATCCCAGGGTAGGCACTGCCTACCCTGCCTACCCTGACCGCACGTCTCTGGCTCCGACAGCACTGCGGCGCACTTTGCTTCCGACAAAAATTCGGACCCCAAACCAAATTTCACACGAACATACATATTGATAGTCAATGGGCGGTGCAGACAAAATAGAAATTGTGTCCAATTGCTATCCGACATCGGCGCCAGTGTGCGGGGTTCTATTGAAAACAATGAAATCGAACTTTTGCCCAGCAGTGCTCAGCACTTTGTCGGAGCCGGTGTGCGGAAGCCCTAAGGCACCCACTGGTTCCCCACCCCCTTGAGCACCTGCCCCCTAAACTGTCTGTGCACGCCATTGTTGTAGCTGCATCAGAATTTTGTCAGAATTTCGGTGAAAACTGACAATAAAGTATAATCGTATCGTATCATATGGTATCATGAGGAATGGTGTAACAACATTTGGTAACACTTTACTTGACGCCGGTGTCATAAGCATGTCATTACCGAATGTCACTTAAGGTCAACAGTCATAAAATGTTCATGACATATACATAGTGTTTATGACATGTGCATAACTGTGCCATGACACTATTATGACACTGTAATGACATGGTTTTGACAACGGCGTCAAGTACTGTTTTGCAACAGTCTGCACCTTTATGCAAACATTTACAGTAGCTAAAGGGCTGGAGCACCAGTTTGGATTGAGGTTATGAATGCATTAATATATCACACGCACTATTATACCTTTAGAGTCAGTATAAAAGAAAACTGCTTAAATAATGTGCCAACATTTTCTGCCCTACTCTCTGTGAAAGAGGAGACATCTTAGGCATGTACGCGCAGTCGAGCACAGTACTCTCTCTATCTCTCTTTCTCTCTCTCTCTCTCTCTCTCTCTGTCTCTTTGCGGTTGGCATTGAGAACGCATCTGAAACTCAAATGCCTCAGAATGGAAAATGAGAAAAAGGTGGTCAGACTTGGCAGTGAAGGTTTTCAGAGAGAAAAACACTATAAATTCTTACTGACACCTCTCACTTTTACCTCTCACTTCTAACTCACACAAGATGCATCTTTATATGGCCTTCTTTTCAGAAAAGTGTTTTTGTGGTGTTCACTCAGATGCCAGTTGTTTGGTTTAGTTATTGGAACAATATGCTATATGCTGTGTTCAAGAGTTTTGCTTAACCCTTTTGTCAAAAGTGAAGTCTGAGTATCTAATAGTTTCCAAGTGAGAGTACATTCAAGAGCTACATAAAT
>NC_085879.1:40085135-40105135 GCF_034702125.1 Engraulis encrasicolus | reverse complement strand
GTTATTAAAGATTTGAAATGGCCAAATAAAAAGGCTCCTAATTTGGCCCCCGGGCCAGAGTTTGACATCCCTGTAGTAGAGTATGATAATTAACCTACATATTTATCTCAATGGGCGTGCGTTATTGGGTTGGGGGGGGGGAAATATCCCTGGGAAAATATCACCACTTTGTTGTAGAGGTACTGACTTTTGGCTGTATGAGTGAAATCCACCAGGTAAGTACTATGGGACACACATCTCCACCTCCATCCTACGGACCCTACTTTGACAACCCCTTGCAAACGAACAATTGGAAAATGCAAACTTCTTGGTCGAGTGGTAAAGAGTTAATGTGTGTGAGTGAGTGAAAGCGTCAGGTAAGTTACTAGTTCCTCCAGCTCCAAATCCCCCTGGGGGTCCCCGGGTCCTACTTTAGAACCCCTGGTTAACACTTGCAAAATATAACCTGCTTGGTTGAGTGGTAGTGCCTTTGGGTGTGTGAGTGAAAAGCGTCAGGTATGCTACTAGTGTCCACCTCCAGGTCCACATCCACCAGGGGTCCATCAGAAGCCCTAGTTAACACTAGTTAGTTAAGTAGTACCCACCTCCAGGTCCACATCCACCAGGGGTCCATGAGAAGCCGTAGTTAACACTAGTTAGTTAAGTTACTAGTAGCCACCTCCAGGTGTGTTTGTCTTGTACAGTATGTCCTTGTGCCACCACCAAAGCAAATTTTCCGTTTTATGTAAGTTTAATGGACAATAAAGAAGTCTAAGTCTAAGTCTAAGTCCACATCCACCAGGGTTCCATGAGAAGCCCTAGTTAACTAGCCTGATAAACCAGCCTAAATGTGAGACTGAATGTGTAATTTAGTCTGGCCCAGACGAACGATACATCCAAAGATTGTTGATGAGAACAACCTGCTGTTTTTCAACCCGTGCCTGTGCCTGTAGGCCGGCGCTCTGACCAACCAGCGATCTTTCTCGTTGATGTGCTTTCCCAACGTTGCGAGCTTCGTCGTCATTCCCTCAAAATCCCGCCCGCTTTGATTCAAAACAAATTCAATACAAATCTCTGCGTGGTGATTGGTTTGCCAGACTCAGGGCACCGTGTTCAAAATGTTCGACCGTTGCGAGGCTAGACGACCACTCGCAGCCGAAAACATTTGGCGTCCAGCGGGTGGCGCTGGTTTACTAGGCTGCTAGTTAACACTAGTTAGTTCACGAGTTTGTCCTTGAGTGCTTGGTGTACAGTTTACGTATAGTATATGCATGTCTGGCATGTTAGCTGGCCTCGGTCCTGGGATGCTTTAAACGGAGCTCATGCGGGATGAGATCCGCTTCCCCCCTATGTGTATTATAAAGGAAGTGTAAGTGGGTGTTCTAGTAAAATGGAGGAGTATGGGGAGGTGGTGGGACAATTCGGAAAACCTTTGCGCATGACAGGCGAAAGAGGGAAGGAGGGATTTAAATATGCGCGAAGGCGGGAGCAAGTAATGACAGCTGTCAATCACTCTCGGACTTCCTCCAGAACTACGTTTATATATAAACAACATTTAAGTGACTAGTACCCACCTCCAGGTCCACATCCTCCAGCTCTCCATCAGCCATCTTGGGGAGCTCCTTGGTCTGGGCCTTGATGTAGCACCTCTGGTGCTTGGAGAAGCGGATGCCAGTGATGCCCTTGAAACAGAACAGACGCACACACACACACACACACACACACACACACACACACACACACACACACACACACACACACACACACACACACACACACACACACACACACACACACACACACACACACACACACACAACCACAGTGAGTTGTGATGGCATATTGCACAGGTGCACGGCACGCACAATACAACAGCAGTACAGTACAATGCTGAAAAGTTTCAACAGATGCTAAGAAGTCGATAAATGCGGTCACATCCATGTGTTCTTGGGAAATGGAAGTCCTTTGTAGTGTAAGATGGTGACATCTTAACGTCTTCTCAAGGTATGTATGCTATAGTGTGTGTGTGTGTGTGTGTGTGTGTGTGTGTGTGTGTGTGTGTGTGTGTGTGTGTGTGTGTGTGTGTGTGTGTGTGTGTGTGTGTGTGTGTGTGTGTGTGTGTGTGTGTGTGTGTGTGTGTGTGTCGGTGTGTGTGTGTGTGTGTGTGTGTGTGTGTGTGTCGGTGTGTGTGTGTGTGTGTGTGTGTGTGTGTGTGTGTGTGTGTGTGTGTGTGTCGGTGTCGGTGTGTGTGTGTGTGTGTGTGTGTGTGTGTGTGTGTGTATGTGTGTGTGTGTGTGTGTGTGTGTGTCGGTGTGTGTGTGTGTGTGTGTCGGTGTGTGTGTGTGTGTGTGTGTGTCGGTGTGTGTGTATGTGTGTTGGTGTGTGTGTATGTGTGTTGGTGTGTGTGTGTGTGTGTGTGTGTGTGTGTGTGTGTGTGTGTGTGTGTGTGTGTGTGTGTGTGTGTGTGTCGGTGTGTGTGTGTGTGTGTGTGTGTGTGTGTGTGTGGGTGTGTGTGTGTGGGTCGGTGTGTGTGTATGTGTGTGCGCACGCGTGTATGGGAAAAGGCATAAAGAAAAGTGACTGAAAGAGGTGATATGGTATCACTATCCTCTATTCTCCCGCTCTCTTTTCCTTTCCTCTATACTGCTACCCGTGTGCATTCTAGCATCCACGGCTGTATTGTTGGCCGAGAAATGCGATGTGGTCTGCCGCACTCAGCCGCCCGCGTAGCATAGGCAGGCATCCATACGGCGAAATCTTGGCGAGCGAGCGAGCAACGTCCTGATCAATAACACCATTTCAGCCATTCAGGCCTGAGAGACTCTCAAAGTTTTTTTTTTCTTTTTCTTGCAATGCCACTTGAGTGTGTTGAATTCCACCTTTTTTCAAGGCCCAAGAAGCAGCCCGACCTGGCTTCCTTGCTCAGCCGCGTCAGTCAGACATTCATGCAGTCAGTCAGTCAGTCAGTCAGTCAGTCAGTCAGTCAGTCAGTCAGTCATTTAATCTGCTCATCCGTGTAAGGGAAACTCGCCTTTTCCCCAAGACTGACTGACTGACTCATGGCTGGGTGTGCGGTGCGCTGTACAGAGACATTGCTTTTCGATTAGAGAGAAAGAGAATGAGAAAAAAGGGGAAATGAAAAAAAAAGAAAAAGAAGAGAGAGGATAAAAAGAGGATGGATGATCAAAGAGATATAGGGAGATAAAGAGAGATACACAAAGAGAACGTGAAATTTAAGATAGAGAAAGAAAGGGGAATAGAAAGAAGAGAGAAGTCAGAGACAGACAGAGAGAGAGAGAGAGAAAGAGAAAGAGGGAGAGAGGAGAAAGAAAGAGAGAGAAACAGAGAGAGAAAGATGAGAGAAGCACAAAGCACAAACACAAAAGAAGCGAGACAAAAAGTCTCTTTGGTCTGGCCATCTAAAAAACGATCTTTCACGGAACCGTGATGCGTCTTTAACCGTATACCAGAGCTGCCATGCTCCGCTGTGAGGTGGATCATGATTAGATAGCCAACTCAAGTGTGTTTAGTCGTGGAAAGTAATATGTGATGAGAAGAGACAACCAGACAGAGAGAGAGAGAGAGAGAGAAAGAGAACGAGAGAGAACGAGAGAGAACGAGAGAGATAGAGACAGAGTGAGAGAGAGAGAGAGAGAGAGAGAGAGCACGGGAGAGAGAACTCTTCAAAATGACAGGCCCTCATGCGGAAACCGCCAAGACTCTTGAAGTAGCTGGGCAAAAAAAAAAAAAAATCAACTCGATGTAATCGGAATTTAATTACAACTACATTGACGACGGCGTTCCTTTTCAGTCGTTGCCGTAATGAAGACAAGACACCTCTCTCCTTCCTCTCTCCATTTCTTTGTCACCGCTGTCCCCGAGTACGTTGACAACGAAAGAGTCTACAGGTATACAGCGGCATTCCAGGATTCTCCAATAGGGTGGTGGGGGGGGGGGGGTTAGTCACAACCAGGTCAGCAAACTAGGCAATTGATTGGGGGCCCCAGTTTGAAAGGAGGGCCCCTGATAATGACTGGCGGTGTACTTGTATTAAACTTCGACTTTTTTCGCACTCCTCAGCAGGCAGGTGCGTCGGAGATGGCCCATGGGTCACTCAGCAACAACTTATAGAAACTTCCGCACACTGACCATTTTGCTGTTCTTTCTTTAATAACAACGTTTCGGTACTAGACCTTCATCAGGCAATCTCTCTGTACTTGTATTGAAATGACAGTAGTGGAAACTTTGTGACGAAGGCAGCACCTTCTTAAATGCATTGACCGAAGAGTGCAAATATACTGTTATCGAAATCTGTCTTTTCAGGGTGGGGGGGCTGTAGGTGTCTCCCCAATAGTCTGAAGCGAAGAAAAGGGCCCCCCAAGTCAAGACCCTCCTTGCCTAGGTCCCTCAAAATACCTTGAAACGCCCCTTGTGGAGGATGGGGTAAGCTGGTGGTGACGATGGTGGTGGGTGGGCTTGTGGGTATAGTGGGAGGGAGGGATGTCTTGTGTGGCTGGTTGGGTTGTGGTGGTGGTGGAGCATAATGTTTATGCTGGAGATCATTTTGATGAGTTGGTGTTCAATTTGCTGTAATGGCGAGCTGTGTGGCTGTGGCTGTGGCTGTGCTGTGCTGCCGAGCTGCATCGCCGTGCCGCACGAAAGGGACGATCTCGTGATGAGATGCAATGATTACAAAGCCTGGTCAAGCAGAAAATTAAGAAAAGACACTTCATTACTTGGATAAGAAATGGGAAAAGGATGTGATTTCGGCGACAGCGTTTGTGACAACACAGCAGCAGCAGCAGCAGCATCAGCAGCAGCAGCCCCTGCACACCAAGCTCAGTTTACACACAACATCACGTTACAACTCCCTCCCTCTTACCCCTGACACTACACTACACTACACACACTGTATGCGCATGTACACACACACACACACACACACACACACACACACACACACACACACACACACACACACACACACACACACACACACACACACACACACACACACACACACACACACACACACACACACACACATGCGTATACATGCCCCCCCCCTCCCTCTTACCCCTGACACTACACTACACTACACACACTGTATGCGCATGTACACACACACACACACACACACACACACACACACACACACACACACACGCACGCACACACACACACACACACACACGCACACCCACACACACACACACACACACACACACACTCCTCTTTTTTCATTCTCCATTCCCCCTAAGACAACTTTCCAATTGAACAATTATTTGATTGGAAGCAGCGAGCATTGCAGTAACAGGAGCAGGTTAGGGATTACTGTCCCAGACGTTGGCACATCACTTTCTCTCTCTCTCTCTCTGTGTCTCTGTCTCTGTCTCTCTCTCTCTCTCTCTCTCTCTCTCTCTCTCTCTCTCTCTCTCTCTCTCTCTCTCTCTCTCTCTGTCTGTGTCTGTGTCTGTGTCTGTGTCTGTGTCTGTGTCTGTCTCTGTGTGTGTGTGTGTGTGTGTGTGTGTGTGTGTGTGTGTGTGTGTGTGTGTGTGTGTGTGTGTGTGTGTGTGTGTGTGTGTGTGTGTGTGTGTGTGTGTGTGTGTGTGTGTGTGCAGGGATGCCGACAAGGGGGGGCAAAGGAGTAAGTTGTCCTGGGCCCAGGGAGATGGAGGACCCATAATTGGGTCCTCATTACATTGAATGTATTGGGTGGGGGGCCCTTTCAGGTAACTTTGTCCTGGGCCCAGCAAAAGCTGTCAGCGGCCCTGTGTGTGTGTGTGTGTGTGTGTGTGTGTGTGTGTGTGTGTGTGTGTGTGTGTGTGTGTGTGTGTGTGTGTGTGTGTGTGTGTGTGTGTGTGTGTGTGTGTGTGTGTGTGTGCGTGTGTGAGTGTGTGCGTGTGTGTGTGTGTGCGTGTGTGTGTGTGTGCGTGTGTGTGCGTGCGTATGTGTGTGCGTGCGCGTGTGTGTTTCGACCAGCCGCTCAGGTGACAGATTGGGACAACAAACAAGAGCCACCATCGCTGCTGCTGCTGCTGCTGCCTCGCTTCATTAACCCTCTGAGGTCCGAGTGCCCTTCAGAGGGCAATTTGTCTCCAAAAACAAATCTGTAACTCTGTGAGTTTTTGTCATTGAAACATATAAGTCACACCATTAGAAACCTCAGACCTTCCAGGTTCCAAATATATATATGTGAAATGAAAATACTTGAAAATGTCAGGGTGGTGCAAGCAGCCTAAAAGCCTCTGAAATGCCTTAGACCTCAGAGGGTTAATGAGGACTATCACAGGGGTTCCCAAACTTTACCATGACAAGGCCCCCCATGTACCGTTAAATTCCAGGCAAGGCCCCCCCTTACATGGGTCATGCTATACTATTTTTTTCTGCGCACCCGCTTTCACGACCACACTACATGCATGTGTGTGTGTGTGTCAGTGTCCCATTGGGATATATAAAATAACTATAATGTTAGTTGCAATAGATTATTATGCAGTTTTTAACTAATGGGAATATTGTTATAATGGGAATAGCTGATAGTGGTTTATTTTGGTGCGCATTAAATCATCAATTATTTATTTTGATGTGCGATACTTTTTCTGCCAACCTTCCGCGGCCCCCCTAGTATCCCTTTGCGGCCCCCCAGGGGTCCCCGGCCCCCACTTTGAAAACCACTGGACTATCATATTCACATGTTGAGAGAAGCGTGTCAAATATAAACATTGTCGTCTCCTTCTCCTCACGCTTCTCTTCCTTTCTTCCATGCCATTGCCTTCCTCCCCCTCCACCACCACCTCACTCATCCTCCTCCTCCCTCTCTTCCTCCTCTTCTCCCTGCTATGTCCACTTTTCCATTGACCACTGACTCGGGAAAAGCAGATTCAGAATTGTGAGAAATGTGTCAAATATACAGTAAAAACCTCCAAATAGCCTCCGTCTTCCCCATCCATCACTGATTCGACCACTGATATGACTCCTCTTCTCTACCACTGACTTGGGACTATCAGAGGCGACACTAGGCTCAGCTGGGGCCCCAAGCGAATATATATCAAAGGACTGCACATTTGAAAGAATTGTGCCACTACTGTAGCAAAGTGTGAGCTGTTATTAACCATCCCGGGGCTTGGGGGCCCCAAGCGGCTGCCTGCCTAGCCTGGTGACAAGATGCACCTCTGGGGACAATCAGATTTGCATTTGTGAGACGTGTGCTAAGTATGATGAGCCTGGCCTCCTACTCTCTTCTTCTCCTTCTTTTCCTCCTCCTCCTCTTCCTTCTCCATCTCCTTTCCCACCCCTCCTGCCACCAGCACCACCACACTGTTCTCCTCCTCTCCTCTCCTCTCCTCTCCTCTCCTCTCCTCTCCTCTCCTCTCTCTCCTCTCCTCTCCCCTTTCCCTCCTCTCCTCTCCTCTCCTTCCCCTCCTCTCCTCTCCTCTCCTCTCCTCTCCTCTCCTCTCCTCTCCTCTCCTCTCTCCTCTCCTCCCCTCCTCTCCTCTCCTCTCCTCTCCTCTCCTCTCCTTCCTCACTGAATTGAACACTGACTTGGGACTATTAGATTCACATTTGAGAGAAGAGAAGTCCTCCTCCTCTATCCTTCACAAATACCACCACCACAACACTGTCCCTCTCCTCTCCTCCCCTCTCTTCTCTTCTCTTCTCTTCTCTTCTCTTCTCTTCTCTTCTCTTCTCTTCTCTTCTCTTCTCTTCTCTTCTCTTCTCTTCTCTTCTCTTCTCTTCTCTTCTCTTCTCTTCTCTTCTCTTCTCCCCGCCTCTTCTTTCCTCTCCTCTCCTTCCTCACTGACACTGACATGGGACTATCAGATTCACAGTTGTGAGAAGTGTGTCAAATATAAACATTGTCACCTCCTCCTTCCCCTTCTACACCTCCTCCTCCATCGCCACCACCATCAAACTTTTACTCCACACTGCCATCACAACCACACAATAACTCTCCTCTTCTCTCCTCTCCTCTCCTCTCCTCTCCTCTCCTCTCCTCTCCTGTCCTCTCCTCTTCTCTTCTCTTCTCTTCTCTTCTCTTCTCTTCTCTTCTCTTCTCTTCTCTTCTCTTCTCTTCTCTTCTCTTCTCTTCTCTTATCTTCTCTTCTCTTCTGCACACAGTTCTTCCTTCTCATCTCTGCTTCTCCATCACCACCACTGCCACGCCCACTCCTCCACCAGCATCATACCCCTCCTCCTCTCCTCTCCTCTCCTCTCCTCTCCTCTCCTCTCCTCTCCTCTCCTCTCCTATCCTCTCCTCTCCTCTCCTCTCCTCTCCTCTCCTCTCCTCTCCTCTCCTCTCCTCCCTCAATGTTTATCGCTCATCATCACTCCATCAGTGTTGTTTTCATCGAGATAAGCTGAGACTCCTCGTGGGTCAGTTCACCCATAATTAATGTATGTTCATGTATGTGTGCACGGAGACGCTGGTGTGCAGACATGTATGCCAGCGTGTTGATGTGAACATAATTTGAACATGTCAACCTTCATTAGCGTCAACTTCAAGGCTAACACCTTACCTAAATAATATGGCGGCTATGTTGTATAAACATCAAACCATAACAGCGGTGAGGTGAGATAGTGGGTAATCTACGGGTTGTTACCGTTTTCATTTGCCCAGAAACCACAATATTTCTGTTGGCTTTTGCAGACAATAACACAAGAAAAGAAAAAGAAAAAAAGAAAAACCTAAGAAAATGTCATGCTTTGTATCATGTGCCTCTCCTTTTTTCTCGTATACTGTATTGTATGGCTACATCAGGGCTCTTGTGTTACAAGGGACATTGCTTCACTCAATAGACGCACTCGCTTGCTCGCTACCTCATCTCGGGAGAAGTGTGTTGTGTTCTGGAATTCTTATCTCTGATTCGCTTCCCTTTGGGCTCCAAGAGAGAGAGTCTGTTCAGAATATTTGTCTGGAACAATACTGGGGGATTTGGTAGGTTGGTGGGCCCCCCTGGAGTCTTAATGGCATTACGATTTCATTTCCATTTATGCCGGAGCAGGATGTTCCAGGCCGAACGTGGCGGAGGATTATCTGCAAAGGTGTGCACTCCAGAGGTTGTTATGACACAAGACGGCCTTCCACGATAACAACGAAACATACAAAAGCGGATGGAAAAAGGAAAAAAAATACATTTCTGAAACAAAAAAAACACTACTTCTGATCTCTCTGAGTCTTGGCCTCCTCTCAGAGGAACTTGACAACAGTATGTTGCTGTGTTGTGTAGTGCCGTGCCATGTATTGTGTTGTCTTTGTTTTGCTAGGTCGTGTTGTGTTGCAGAAGTTTTTTTTATAACACTGAAAAAAAACCACACACACTTTCTGATCTCTCCTGACCTCATCTAAAGAACTAAAGGGAAAAAAAGTGTTGCCATGTATTGTGTGGTGTTGTGTTCTGCTGTGTTAAGTTGTGTAGCTGCAAAAGTTTGAATAACAAAAGGGTTCAAATGACTCCATGCGTTGGGTTGTTGCTGGGTTTCAGTGTCTCCTGTGGTCGGGGATGGCACCAAGCAAATCTCCAGCATGAATTTGACTGCAGTAAAAAGTTTACATGCAAAGAATGGGGGAGGACCGGGCAGCAGACACGGGGAAGAGAGTGAAAAGAAAGAAAGAAAGAAAGAAAGAAAGAAAGAAAGAAAGAAAGAAAGAAAGAAAATAATACGTGGCTGTGAATAGCATGCTCTTGCATACTTGTCATTTTGACTGCAGTAAAGAGTAATCATATGAGAAAGAAAGAAAGAATAAAAGGACCAAAAAAGAAAGAAAGAAAATAATATGTGGCTGTGTATAGCATACTCTTGCATACTTGTCACAGTAAAGAGTTAACATATGAGAAGAGAGTGAAGGTGGAAGAGGGAGAGGAAGAGAAATAAATAAAGAAAGAACGAAAGAAAGAAAGAAAGGAAAGTAGAGATAGAGAGATAAGAAAGAATGTGTGGGAGTGAAAGGGACATGCTTGCCATTTTAAAAGCCTGTTACCAAAATGTGGTGTATTTTTAATTTTTTCAAATTCCTCAGAGAATATGGGATAGTGGGGAAGACAAAGCAGTTCTTTTAAAATGTCATTACACAGGAGTTTGACAGTTACACATGACTGTGTGTGTTAATACTACGGCATAAGTTAAGAAAATGAACAAAACATATGTGAGGGAGGGGATACTTTCTATCCAATGAAAGACTGATCTTCAATGTTTTTTTTCCTGCCACTTTTCTGCTTAGTTAACATTAACATGCCATTGCGTAACATATCCAAGTGAATGCTTTTCAGAATGTCTTCTTCTTTTCAGTATTCAGTGTTTGAGGGTATAGTACATATTTTGCATTGACTGATAACATGCAAGAATGTATTGAAAAATGTGAAGAAAAAGAAGGGAAAAATGTGTGGTGAACTCAATATATCTGCAACTGTGTCATGCCTAGACTAGAGATCTCCAATGTTAATGTCAAACCTCTTGTTAATATCAAGAAAGCATACAGTACACTGCGTGTTACACCTACCTGAGTATATACGCTTAAGCCCTTACAACATCCGACTTTTATTAAAAAAACTCACATTCTTGAAGTCATGCACCTCCAGGATCTCGTCGGTGTCATTTCCCATCCTGAAGATCTCCACGCGGTGCACCGGATCAATTTCCATCAGGCTGTCCGTCTCCAAGCCGTCCACCACCGCGGTGTATGCGTGGTCGTACACCTACAAGTACAATAATCATAAAAAAAGAATACATCAAGTCGGGTTAGTGGAAATCCATACGACTCTTTTTTTTCCATCACAGAGGTGCATGGTAGAAGAGAAGCCGACAGAGGGGGAGAAATGGATCAGTTGTTCTGGGCCCAGAGAGACAGGAGGGGACAGAATTGAGAACCAATAACCCTGTTTATATTGAGAGGGGGGCCTTTCAAATGATTTTGTTCCTGGCCCTGTCAAATCTGTCTGCGGCCCTGCATGGTCGGACACCTACAGTAGTCATAGGAAATCCATGCATATGGCTCTCTCTTTCTCTCAACAGAGACACTGGCAAACATGGCAGCTCCTGCATTTCCATTCCAAAACAAAGGAAACAAAGACACAGAATTCTTCTTGTCTGAGCCTACAGTAACAGTAAAAGTGATAATGGCACACCAAAACAATAGAGAGATGTGGAGTCGTTGTGGAGACGTGTTGTGAGAGCTGTCTTGTTTTTCAGTGTTTCATAATGATTTTTTCCCCCACCGTCTAACATGATTGACGTTTGGAGTTGTAAATATGTGTGTTGTTATTATTATTTATTCCTGTCGCCATCTCTCTCTTGAAGCAGTAGCTGATGTTGATGAAAGTAACTTCCTTATGTACTGTGCACGCGTATGCACGGCACGGGAGGGCTTCTGAACTCCCTGCCTGCGCTTAAAAAAAAAAAAAAGCATGATTCATACCCATAAGCCAAAAGAGAAGGAGGGAAAAAAACGACTCTGTGTCATTAATATTTATGCAAGTCCTGAGTTACCAGGAGAAATATATTGCAGAGTTCATCTTCATCTTTCTCCGTTGGCAACTCACACCGCAGCACATGTCGCGCTAATGAAAGAGCCAATGAACGCTCTCCGACGGAAGAATAATGAAAGTCTATGAAGATTAATATGCCAAATCAACATTTTCTCTGACTGTCAACTCAAAAAAAAACAACAGCAACCATCTCCCCCATTAACTTAAGCAGCATATAAATCATCCATTTACACTGTGTTTGTCCACGCACGCCACGCAAACACACAGACATATGTGGGCCATTACATGTACCATTATGGTGCCATAAAAAAAATCTCATGGGGGTGAAGTATGCATACAATGCTGTTGACAATATCACCATCATGGACTGTTGTCGCGTCGCGCACTGAACCGTGCGAACATAAGCAGTAAATGACAAAGACACTACAAGCTCTCCGCAAATAGAGAGCGGATAGATAATAGCGCATCAGAAATGATCATTAAAAGGGATGAATCACTCTGATCCCACACAGCAATAATGTTACAGTGTCAAATCAACATTTTTGGAGAGTCAGACCGACACAGTGAGTGTTAAATTGGACTCTCCGAGTGTTAAATTAACCCCGTCACATTTACAGTGCACCCTGGTGGTAACAGACCACCCAGAAGATAAGCCCTGCTGGTGTGTACAAAGACATGCAATAGATTCGATAATTCAGCTCCTTTAGAGATACTATGTGGTATAAATAGGGGGAGATATTATCTGGACAGACCACCGGAGGGGGGAAGAATGGTACACTCATGAAAAGAATTTTGCACAATACCGTGTTTATATCCTTTTCTCAAGCACACCGTCTCCGACTCAAATGCTTAAGGCCTCATCTCTCACTGCAGCTTATAATGCACATTCCCGAAGGCGAAGGGACATCTCTAAATTGGACACCAACACAAGGTTCTGCTTTTTCTTCTCACTGAAGGGACTTTTTCAAGGCAGTAATCCAATCACAAAGGCACAAAATCTTTTGTTTGGCCTTACTTTTCACCGATTCCCAAAAAAAACCCCACCTGAAAGCTGTATTTTATCCCAAAAAAGCCCCATCTCACGCTATGGGTTGGCCACCATTAAACTAAGCCATTGTGGTGGAAAGCATGAAGAGGAGAGGAAAATAATTCTGCTTTCTTAGAGTGGTTAGACTCAGGTTTAGTTTTTTTTTCTCTGGACAGCCTAATAGACGAAGGGCGCATTCTTTATTTCCATCTGCACAATTAATGCTTATTGTGCACAACCCTCGCTTCCATGCCTAAACCCAAGCACAAGAGTGCTACAGATGAAATAAGCTGAAGCAAGGCAGCATTAAGTGGAGAACATTTCAAGTTGTTGTGTAGCCTATAGGTTATATTTGGAGAGGTGGGTTACACAACACACATCGGCATTGTGTTTCCAAGGGTGTGTGTGTGTGTGTGTGTGTGTGTGTGTGTGTGTGTGTGTGTGTGTGCATTTCCATCCGATGCGGGCCTCGCTGAAGCACAACAGGACTACCATACAATTATAAACCGAAATACATACACCCATTGAGACTACAAGGAGTCTGTTGTACTTCGCATGCATATTGCAGAGTATTGCATCTGTATACACGATGGAGATGTTTTCGTCAACTGTGCGACAAGTGACATCTATAGCACACACACGTCGTATTTATGTAAGGCTTTTGCTTTTCTCAGCGTATGGATATGGACTATGCTCTATGCACTTCACACGGAGGGTTATTATAGAAACTAAGATTCGCATTGAAAATAATTGCTTATATAAACGTCGTTCACACGTTCACAAAAGCACTTTCATAAGCAGCAAGAGGAGGAGCGAACAGAATTTAAAATGTCAAAAGGTGAGTCGTGAGCTTGTACAACCAGATCACAACATGTACATTTTACGCGTGCTGTGTCTTCAACAACCCAATGTATTTCTTCAATAGTCCGCAAATGAAAAACTCCAGGTGACTTTGTCATACATCTTCATAATAATGAATGTGATTGAATCCACCTCTCTGCATTTGCCTTGAACCTCACTCTTCATTTATGTACACACACAGAGACACACACATGCGTGCATGCACACACACACACATACAGACACAGACACACACATGCTCGCCCACACACACACACACACACACACACACACACACACACACACACACACACACACACACACACACACACACACACACACACACACAAACACACACACACACACACACACACAAACGCACACACACACACACACACACAGAGAGACACACACACACACACACACACACACACACACACACATACACACGCACATGCACACACACACACGCACACACACACGCACACACACACACGCACACACACACACACACACGCACACGCACACACACACACATGCACACACACTCACACACACACACACACACACACACACACACACACACACACACACACACACACACACACACACACACACACACACACACACACACACACACACACACTCTGCCTGACAGGCAGAAAGGGCTAATTAAGCTCCATTATAGTCATTCCTCTATGGCTACGCTATCAAGAGCTTACATCAGGCGACTAGGCAGCTGCTGCAACACTTGACATGTACCATAATAAACACGTAGCCTACTATACACCTGAAAAAGAAGAGGAAGAAGAAGAGGAAGAAGAAGAAGAAGAAGAAGAAGAAGAAGAAGAAGAAGAAGAAGAAGAAGAAAATCAAATCACAGCGGTACAATAATTTATCATGTGTCAATATTTAACAAATAATATTTCCCCAAGGAGAGCTATTGTAAACACACACAAATGGAATTTGACTATACTATATATGATCAGAGTACCAGAGGCATCTAACGTGAATGAACTGTCCTTTGCAAGGCAGAGGACACAAAAATACATACACACGCAAATGCAGACACATGCATGCACGCACACAAAAGCACACCAGCACACCCACATATGCACGCACACACACCACACACACGCAGACACGCACACATGCACGCACACACTGACACACGCAGACATGCACACACACACACACACACACACACGCACACGCACATGCACACACACACACACACACACACACACACACACACACACACACACACACTACTGGGCTACTGGGCACAAGGTCAGTGAGGGGTGGGTGGTTCATGTTCACTGAGCCCCAGCCTCATCTGCCCCGCTGGCACGGGGAGGAAAAGGTCACTAAGATGTCAATGCCACTCGACTGGGTCCCCGTGCCAGAGGACAAGCCAGGCAGGCATGTGGCGGGAGCATAGAAACACAGTAGATGTTGCAGAGTGAATTCAACACCTAGAGAGTCCAACTCAACACTATTCATTCATTCATTTCATTTATTTAAACTCGAAGAATCATTGAGGGCCCAGCCCTCATTTACAATGATGTCGAGTAAAACAAACAATTGCACATATAAAATCATATATAAACAACGAACATACACAATACACCATAAATCATATAAGAGATAAGAATTAAGACAAACTATGAATTAAAACTTATGAGTTAAAACAAGTGCAAGTATGTGATAAAAAACTTCCCAGTGTAACTTTAAAATGTTCTAATGGCACAAAGGCTTGAAGACCCATCCTTAGTTGTAAGTTATTCCAAACTGAAGGTCCACAGACACTAAAAGCTGTTTTACCCAGTTCTGTGCGGGCATAAGGGACCTCCAGTAAAAAATTGCTGCTGCGGGTTTGGTATGGGTTGGAGTGCCAAACTAAAAGAGATGAAATATAAAATGGGAGTTTGCCAGTGAGGGCCTTATAAATAAAAATAAAATAATGCATGTCCCTTCTGTGAGAAAGTGGAGCCCACCCAACTTTATCATATAACAGGCAATGATGTGTACTATATGGATCCCCAGTAATAAAACGAAGAGCTGAATGATAGACAGTGTCAAGTGCCTTCAGATTAGAGAATGGTGCATGTCTGTAAATAATATCACCATAGTCAAGGGAAGACAGAAAAGTAGCTTCAATTAACTTTTTTCTGCAGAAAACAGGAAAGTGATATTTATTTCTGTGCAGGAAAGATAGCTTTTGTCTGAGCGTAGTGACAAGACAGTCAGTATGTTTCTTGAATGTGAACTTGTCATCTAGCCAGATTCCCAGGTACTTATAATGTGATACTCTCTCAATAACAGACCCATCTAAAGTAGATATATTAAAATCATTTTTCATGCCATGCTTAGATCGAGTAAAGACCATACATTTAGTCTTGCTTACATTAAGTAGAAGCTTAAGACTAATGAAGGCATTTTGTAGGATATTAAAAGACTGCTGCAATTTCTCCAAGGCTAGCTGTACAGAATCCGCAACACAATACAAAATTGTATCATCTGCATATAGATGAATAGAGCAGTTGGAAAGGAGAGAAAGTATGCTATTTATGTACATGGTGAAGAGTACCGGACCTAATACTGAACCTTGTGGGACCCCCTTGGTTATTAGCAGGGGGTCAGATTGAGTATTACCCAATTTTACAGTATGGTGTCTGTTTGAAAGGTAGCTCTGGAACCATTTACAGGCACTTGCATTAAAACCAATACCAGGCAGAATTTGTAGAAGCAGAGAATGGTCCACGGTGTCAAATGCTTTGGATAAGTCCACAAAGATGGCAGCACAATGTTTTTTCTTGTCAAGAGAAGTGATAATATCATCCATTACTTTAGTAGCAGCAGTAACTGTACTATGTTTAGGCCTAAAGCCTGATTGGAGAGGGCTCAAAATATTATTGGTATTTAGAAATTCTTTGAGCTGATCATTTACCAACTTCTCTAGTATTTTTGAGAGACACGGTAGCTTGGATATTGGTCGATAGTTGTTAGGGTCAGTCTTATCACCCCCCTTGTGCAACGGGGTAATGTGTGCAAATTTCCATAGTGTAGGGACAACTCCAGTGGAAATAGAAAAATTGAAAATGTGCAATAATGGCTCTGCTATTATATATGCCGCAGTGCGAAGAAAAAGGGGATCTAGCTGGTCTTCTCCAGTGGATTTGCGACTATCAATTGCTAATAAAGCAGATAGCACTGTATGCTTAGACACAGGATGAAGCCTGAATTCCAGATCATCGTCTCTGACATTGTCTCTGATACGCATATCATGTCCAGCCCTAGGCATAAAGGAATGATTATTGCTATTGTCAAAACTTTGACTGGCTAAAGAAAAATGTTTATTAAGAGCACTGCAAATGTCTGATTTGTCTTGTAGTAGACAATCATCAAACTTAATTGAAGAAGGCATAGGTGTAACAGATTTATTGTTTTTGTAATTTACAGCCTTCCAGAATTTTGCAGGATCTGAGTACGAACTAGAGACAAGGTTAAAGTAATAGTCAGATTTAGCCTTTCTTACAGATAATGTACATCTGTTCCTGATTTTCCTGAAACTTGTCCAGTCGGAGGCATCCTTGCTCCTCCTTGCTAATGACCAAGCCTTATTTCTTGACTGAAAAAGAGAGGAGAGTTCAGGGGTGAACCATGGGTTTGTTCTACTTTTTACTCTTATCTTTTTAAAAGGTGCATGTTTGTCAACAATGCAAATAAATGAGTTTGAGAAAAACTGTAGAGCCAAGTCAGCATCAGGAATTTCAGTTGTTAGATGAATGTCACTTTCATAGAGATCATTTAAAAAAGCTTGCTCATTAAAATGTTTCATAGTTCTTTTAACCAAAATGTGAGGCAGTGCTTTGGTTAGAGTGCTGTGCCTAATACAGGCAATGGGACAGTGGTCGCTGACCCCTAAATCAAAAACACCACTTGCGCTAATTTTGTTCATCTTATTTGTAAAAAGTAGATCAATAAGAGATGATTTGCTAAGGTTCTTAGAGTTTGGTCTTGTTGGATCATTAATAAGTTGATCCAAAAATAGACTCGAGAAAACATCTCTAAGATGTTTGGAGGCATCAGTTAGCCAGTCAATATTAAAATCCCCAAGAACTAGAACTTCTGAGTCAGTGAATCTAGATATCAATTCTGCCAGCTGATCTATGGATTTAGAATCAGCTGACGGGGGTCTATAGATCCCAACTATTATGAAGGAGTTGTTATTGGTGCCATAATGAACCTTGAGTGCAATAAATTCAAAGGATTTAGGTTCACTTAAGGAATACAGAAATGTGACAGAAAAATGTGACTTCACGTAAATAGCCACACCCCCACCCCTCCCAACCCTGTCAATTCTAAATAAATTGTAGCCTGAAAGGTTGACTTCAGAGTCATCAATTTCACTCTTCAGCCAAGTTTCTGATAAAACCAAGATATCAGTGTTAGTTTGAGCAATTAAAATATTTAGGTGGTCCATTTTATCTCGTTGCAATATACTTCTGATATTGAGGTGGATTAACCCAATGCCTTTTCTGTCCTTAAAAACACATGGATTGTCCAAGCGAACAACGTCAGGGGTAGACTCCAATGGACATGTAGCATTCATGACTTCAGGGCTTAGTCCATTATTGAGAGGGATATCAGGAGAAGAAATAGGAAGGACAGTCTCTGGCAGGGAGATATCATTGCAGATGGGCAGGCTTTGACATTTCCGAGGAGCCATCTGCTGGCCAGAGGAGGTATTTGAATGGGAGGGTGAGCAAGCAGCAGCAGAACGAAGTGATCTGACATTAAGAAGGGCCATCTGTAGGTGATGAGAGGGGCTACATCGACACTACACCAGTTGGTCCAACTCTCTCACTGTACATGGTGCTGTATTAGTTCAACACTTTGATAGAAAATCAGATGTAACACTATACTAGTTGGTCCAACTCTCCTCTCAGTGTTGTGTTGAATCCAACTCGACTGGGTCCCTATGCCAGAGGACATCGAGGAAGGCACATGGTGAGCATTGTACATGTTGCAGTGTTAATTCAACACCTAGGGAATCCAACTTAACACTATACCAGTTGGTCCAACTCTTTCAGTGCGGTGTTGAAATACACTCGACTGGGTCCCTGCCCCAGAGGACATCCAAGCGGGCATGTGGGCATTGTTTACGCTGCAGTGTTAATTCAACACTTAATGAATCAGATGTAACACTATTCCGGTTGATCCAACTCTCAGTGTAGTGCGGTGTTGAATTCCACTTAATCGAGTCCTGGGCCAGAGGGCATCCAGGCGGGCACGTGGTGGGCATGTGGGCATCGCACATGTTGCAGTGTTAATTCAGCATTTAGAGAGTTCAACTTAACACTATTCCAGTTGGTCCAACTCTTTCAGAGTAGTGTTGAATTCCACTCTACTGGGTCCCTATGCCAGAGGACATCCAAGCACGCGTGTGGGCATGCATACCCAACAGTGCATCTGTTCACGACAATGCCCACAGCAAATTCTGCAGTGTTAGTTCCTTACCACTACAGTATTGTAGTTGGTCAAGCCAGACCCGTACATTTTCAATTAACGCCGCAACATTGTGCCAGAGGACAGTCAGACAGGCGGGCACGAGAGGGCACGAAGGGGCACAAGGGGGCACGAGGTCCATGTGGGCATGTGGGCATGCGTACCTAACAATGCATCTCTTTACTACATTTCTCAACACGCTGGCACGAGAGGGCACGAGGGGCATCTCGCTTTACTACATTTCTCAACACATCTCATCTCATCACAAGATTTAACACTATTCTAGTTGGTCAAACGGAGTCTAAAACGGCTCAAGTAACACTACAACACTGTACCATTGCCAGAGGACAGTCAGCATGAAGTCATGGTAGGCATTTAACACTTGTAATTGGTCCAACAACAACACTGTGAATGTTGACACTGCAACGGATAACACTGCAACATTGTGCCAGAGGACATCCTACTGTATCAGGAGGGCATGAGGGGGCATGAGGGGGCATGCGTACTTAGCGGCGCATCTTTTTACTCAGGGCTGTATTGGGTGAGAAATAGGGCCCGGGCACTTTTGGATTAAAGGAGCCCCTCATAATTAGCGGCGCATAATTGACTCACCTACCCTTGTTGGACCCTATTTTCAGAAATGTACAACATTTTTGAAAATGGGGGCCCACAAGGGTGCGGGGCCCACCGGGAAATGCCCGCTATGCCAGATGGCCAGTCCAGCCGTGGGTATGAGGGGGCATGAGAGGGGGTCATGCGTACCTAACGGCGCACCTCTTTACCGCAACGTCCTTCAGGCCATTGTGTGAGAGTCCAGCGCACTCTGCAGGAAGTCATCTGGAACCTTATGGCTGTCATTTAAGAGGAAATGGAGTCTGTCTAAATTGTGTGTGCTCAGCTCCCCCCAACTGTCCTCCAAAGCCCTGTGGTGATAACGATGTACAAGTACATTGCTGTAAGTCAAATGCTCCTGCACGGTGTATTTTTGGTAGTTTATTTCCAGAATTCATGCTGCCCATTCACAAGTGTTAGTTTTGCCATGAATACTTACCACCACCATGGCCGTAACTACCATTGAGGACACAGAGGTCATGTCCTCTGTATTTTTTTCAGTAATGTAAAATTCTATGATGAAAATCGAGTGTATGATCAACAATGAT
>NC_085879.1:40077635-40080135 GCF_034702125.1 Engraulis encrasicolus | reverse complement strand
CAGGGCTGGACTGGACAGGGGGAGAAATAGGACCCGGGCCCTTTTGGCATAAAGGGGGCCCACCTCATAATTAGTGGCGCAGAACTGACTCATCGGTGGGCCCTGCACCCTCATAGGCCCCCATTTTCAGAAATGTAAAAAAACATTTCTGAAAATAGGGGCCCACAAGGGTGCGTGCGGGGGCCCACCGGGTAATGCCCGCTATGTCAGATGGTCAGTACAGCCCTGGTGGAGGACAGAGCGTGTCAGCGCAGCGTCGCGTTGCCACGTGGCCATTAAGGGATGAGGATGGATGGAGTGGACGCGTGATTTCAGGGCTGCCAGGCGCATTTTGGACCCGCAGCTGGAGACGGCTGATGACAGCTGCCGGTGGACAAACTGGTGTCTTTAAAAATTGAAATAAGGAATCGGCAACACACGTAGCGCCTGTGCACGCACGCACGCACAGACATACACACACACACACACACACGCACGCACGCATACACACACACACACACACACACACACACACACACACACACACACACACACACACACACACACACACACACACACACACACACGCACGCACAGCCACAGACAGACAGACGAAACAGACAGACAGACAGACAGACAGACAGACAGACAGCACGCACGAACACACACACGCACACACACACACAGACACACACGCACACGCGCACACACACACACACACACACACACACACACACACACACACACACACACACACACACACACACACACACACACACATTGTCATTTTAAAGACACATGTCCAAAAAACTTGGAATGCTCATGGTACAGTCACCTAAAAGTTCAGCTGAAAACCTTTTTTTTTGCCATATTGGAATAAAAAATCCACAAATCTTACAAGGCCCAACTACTTCTGTTTTTGAGCCGCATGCTTTACGGTTGTACGTAATCAACACAAATCGCCTACAGGGCAAAAGTAATAAACATTGTATTGATGAATTGAAGACACTAAATGCATAATAATATAGTTGAAATAACAATAGCCCCAGTCCAACATGGAAGGCCTTGTTAGACATTTAAAGTGTCCGTTTCCATGAATAATCAAAGCACCCCCTCTATGTTTCTTGACAAATAACAACATTGCACATGCATACTACATGCAGGGAAGCCAACACGAATACACAAGCATGTATGCACACAACAAGAATACATACAGCACACAAGCGTGTATGCACATGTACACAAATGAACACATGCATCCAAATACACACACACACACACACACACACACACACACACACACACACACACACACACACACACACACACACACACACACACACACACACACACACACACACACACACACACACACACACACACACACACACACACACACACGTATGCACACACGCACGTACGCACACATGTACGCATGCAGGCACGCACACACGCACGCGCACACACACACACACACACACACACACACACACACACACACACACACACACACACACACACACACACACACACACACACACACACACACGCACACACACACACACGATTTAGCCTCTCAAAGCCTGCATTGCCTCGGGGTGCCCCAGGGTAGTGTAGTGTGTGATGATTTGGAAATTCTTTAATTGATTTAAACACAGCACACACAAAAGGCTGCCTGCCAGGCCCAGCCACAAGCTCCTGTGTCTGTAATTGAATGAAGGGGTGTGGCCATCACCCCTCTCACATCTACTAAGAGACTCCGTCCGCCTTCCAGCACAAATTTAGAAGGTCCTTTCAGCTACTCTGGTTAAATGCGTACATTTGTTATTTTGTGGGATGCTTAATTGCAAGTGTGTCTAAAACATGCTTGTGGTGAAAAGGTAATGTTTGGGTCATTTCTCTTTCTGTGTTTTGTTACTTGTATCTTGTGCGTGGTGTTTAAAATAACCCACATTTTCCTTTCAGCACAACAGTCCTTCACATATTGCCATCTGTGAACTTTTGAAACGAAGCTCAACTTCGAACTTCTGTAAACTTTTGAAACGAAGCAGAACTTCGAACTGAAAGTCGAAAGCACAAGGCCCAGCGCGTTTGCCACGCTCCATGCTTCCATACGAAATGGCTTGTGACATTTTTCTTGAAATTCCTCCTTGTGTAAGACTCCGTTAGGCGCCTTGGTGGAGTGCACGTCGCAGTGTGCAGACATAACACAAAATGTCAAGTACAGCTTGTCATCCTGGGCCTAGCAGTGGTGACGGCAGAGTTCGCCCCTTACCGCAGAGCCTATATCATAACCTCAATGTCAGTCAAGTGCAAAGAAAAACCGCACACTGTCCATTCCACCAACAAACTTTAATACAACGTTTCGGTCATCCGACCGAAGGATGACCGAAACGTTGTATTAAAGTTTGTTGGTGGAATGGACAGTGTGCGGGATTTCTTTGCACTTGACTGACAACCCCGCTGGGATAACATCCTACGCACCTGCCCAACTAGGTGTGCAAAAGCGTCTTTGTTGAAC
>NC_085879.1:40052635-40067635 GCF_034702125.1 Engraulis encrasicolus | reverse complement strand
TGGTCATTGCCATTCTGGTAACAGCTATTTTTTTATAATAGGGCTAGTGGCTTCAGGGGTTAAGTAAAAAAAAAAAAAAAAAAAATTTAAGAGAGCATCAGGAAAATGGGAACAGAATTAATGTAATCTGATATTTCCCTAACAAATCAAAACATTAAAACACTGATGTCAACGATATTACCAGAGAAAGACAATTAAAACACTTGATTTTAGAATGTTTTTTTTTTAACATGGATATATAGCATTTTGGAAAAAGAGCTCTTCAAACGTTGAGATGCAGCTGTTTTGTTTTACAGGACCCAATAAAGGGTCTTAGCGTAAAGAGGGGCACACAGAGCCAACAAAGGTAAGTAAGGTTAAGGCCTATAGCCTATCGATGAATCTGTTTTACTGAATGGCTGCCGGAAAGCCAGCCTGGGTTCAATTAACTCACTCAGGCTTTTGGCGAGAGGGTCACCTTAAGTTCTGCTCGAAAGAAAGAAAGAAAGAAAGAAAGAAAGAAAGAAAGAAAGAAAGAAAGAAAGAAAGAAAGAAAGAAAGAAAGACAGAAAGAAAGTAAGTGAGAATGAAAAAAAGAAAGAAAGAAAGAAAGAAAGAAACAAAGAAAGAGTCTGCATTGTGTCATTAGTCCTCACTTAACAAGTATTAGCACTTGCAAGGCAAACGGTGTCCTCCTGCATTTCTCTCCCGCCTTCTGCCTTTCTTCACTCGACACGAGCCTCGCTGGATCTGTTTGAAGAGCTAATTAGTCGAGTGTGTGTGTGTGTGTGTGTGTGCGTGTGCGTGTTTGTGTTTGTGTTTGTGTGCGCGTGCATGCATGTGTGTGTGTGTGTCTGTGTGTGCGAGTGTATTGCGTGCATGTGCATGTGCGTATGTGTGTGTGTGTATGTGTGTGTGTGTGTGGGGGGGGATTGGCGTTCCACTGTAATGCATGAAAGGCTTTTAATGAAATGATAGCCCTTGACCCGCTCTGACTAGGAGCACATGTGGCAGAGGGCAGGCAGGTGCCAACGTGCATGGTGCCATCGTGGCAGCCGGATGGGATGCCATCACCTAGTGCTAATTACGCCGCCATCGACCCAACGACCCAGCTGCCAACTCAACACTCACTCCCACATTTTAAAATGGCTACAAGACATGCATACATACATACTACACACACACGGACACACACACACATGCTACAGTACACAGTAGGGCTGGTAACATTCCCCAGAAATTAAATTCGAATATGGGTCTTAAAATATGGTCCGAATATCGAATATATTCGAATATTATTATTAATTAATTAATATTTTTCCCGCGGAGAAAATCACGCAAAAAACGAGCACTGGGCACGGAATAGACACTAGACAATGGGGAAAAGGCTATTGCATATCGTTCTACCCGTTTATTTTGTGCTGGAGATCGAATAGATACGAACAACACAATTAAACTCGAAGTGGGAAAGTAGACACACGGCACTAGCCAGGCTGTGCCCTCCTAGTGGCGCAACACTTTGAACGTCGATGATAACCAGGCAAACACGGTGTGAAAGACTATCCGTAACTGGCGACTGTAGATGTTAGAAGCAATGTTGTTTGGTCGTAACTAAGTAAATGTCACTCTTAATTTAGGGCGTATTCATTCAGACCAGGATTGATAGACTTTCGTTTTGACCAAACGCTGTGTTTCTATCACCTGGAGTTGGTACGGGGGACCCAGATAGTCTTTCACAACGGCACCTTCCCGGATGCGCGCTCCCTCTCTCTCACTCACCCACACACGCGCGAACAGACACACACACACACACACACACACACACACACACACACACACACACACACACACACACACACACACACACACACACACACACACACACACACACACACACACACACACCAACCTCTCCAACTAAAATTTGGTCTGTACCTCGCTTGATTCCATTGCTGCTTTGACAAACTCCTCGATGCCGCCTGCTTTGGTCTCGTGCATCTCGTGCCCAATTCAAGCAATTCGTGACTGCCTCTTGTCGCCTTTACTTAAGCCAGCATTTGTGGCGGACCGGACGGTGCAAAAAAATGTGAAGAGCAGTCGCTTATCTGTAGCTACAAAAAAAGCTATATTGCGACTTCATGGTGCTAACTCACACCTCGCCAGCTTCCATACCACTTTATCACTCGGCTCACTTTTATTCCGTGCATAGTTTGGGGTGGGGGTGTAGAGCTCCACATTGTAAGTCATTCACGAGAGACAACTTCTTACAATGCGATTCGAACAGCAATAAGAACTCAAATGTCAAAACAATCTGCACGAAGCTAGTCCTTGCTTCCTTGTTGTTACATGTGACTACAGCAGCTACACACAGGCCAGTAAGGGACGCACCATGGACACTTAGGAGAATCAATGCGCGCGCTGCCCTGCGCAATATATTTCGTAAATTATTCGAATATTCATTTTTGCGTTCGAATATACATATTTTTCTCATATTCGAATAATATTCGAATTTCGAAAATTATTTTACCAGCCCTAGTACACACACACACACACACACACACACTCGCACACACAAACACACACACACACACACACACACACACACACACACACACACACACACACACACACACACACACACACATGCCACAGTACACACACACACACTCGCACGCACACACACACACACACACACACATGCCACAGTACACACACACACACTCGCACGCACACACACGCACAAGCACATGCACACACAACCATCATGTCATACTGTAGTTCCACATGTCATATGTCCCCTATATTCACGTGATGGCACTCCGTAGTCCACGATCATCTCTACAGTATGTTGATGGTAGCCATTAGGGTACTAAGTGGCGTACTGCAATCAAACCAAAGAAAATTGTGGACATCAGGAACCTTGACCAAATGGAGTCATGCAGACATGCCAGGGCAGTCATGGGTAAGCGGTTAGGGCGTCAAACTTGTCGGCCTATCCCAAAGGTTGCCGCTTCGACTCCCGACCCGCCAGGTTGGTTGGTGGGGGGAATAATTAACCAATGCTGTCCCCCATCCTCCTCCATGACTGAGGTACCCTGAGCCTGGTACTATCCCGGCGCCATTGGGGGCTACCCCTTTGCACGGGTGAGGCATAAATGCAATTTTGTTGTGTGCAGTGGGCAGTGAACACTTGTGTGCTGTGGAGTGCTGTGTCACAATGACAATGGGAGTTGGAGTTTCCCAGTTGGGCTTTCAATTTCAAGTGCCGTGTTTTTTACATACGCTTGCCTTTTTGCGCTAGCCTCTGCAGCAGACTAATAGCACGCTACACAATGTCAGTCTCCATTTCTCAGACAAATTGTGCGTATTTTAGTGTCGTAATGTTTTTAGACTGTGGTGGTGAAAGAGGACACGGGTCATTTTGAGGTAGACACTTCTTGTCCTTGCAAAAAAAGAGTACATACAAAGAAGTTTTGCAGATATCAACGGAGTTTGATAGTACGGTAGATAGTCTCGGCACTCACTGTCTGGTTTGTATGAACCCCTTCACTATAATGTCAATGGCAATGGCGAAGTATTTTTCAAAAGAAATACTGCTGGAAACACAAAGATACGAAAAATAAAAACCACTATGCCACAAACCATCTGACCCTGGCCATCGTAGCTGCATTAACAAAAGCCTTTGTCTCCAGGGCTGGACAGGGGAGATATAGGGCCAGGGCACTTTCGGCTTAAAGGGCCCCCCCCCTAATTAATTAACGGTGCAGAACTGACTCACCGGTGGGCCCCGCACCCTCGTGGGCCCCTATTTTCAAAAAATGTAATTTCTGTAAACATTTTTTTTTAAACATTTCTGAAAATAGAGGCCCTCGAGTGTGCGGGGCCCACCGCGAAATGTCCGCTATGACATATGGCCAGTCCAGCCCTGTTGGTCTCACCTCAATAAGCACTCCACAATGGCCCTGTTCAGCTGCGTTGTTTGTTGTCGGGGTTGCTGCGGTTTGTGGTCTATTGCTTTGAAGAGGAGCCATTAGAGCCGCTAATCCACAGAAGGTGTTTCTTAAATGTCATTTAAATGTAACCTTTTATGATGGACACGGATTGATGTTGACAGAAAACACTACGAGGTGTCCGTCTATCTCGCTCTCTCTCTCCAGACCCATTATCCTCTCAAGAAGTAAATTGACTCGCGTCCCAACAGACAGCAGACATTCCCTCTTAAAAGCAACATTAGCTGTCTTTTCTAAAGGCCACGTCTGCCGTTCTCTTTTGCTGACAGACACTTTGCCATTAGCAAATATACGTTCTCTCCCTCTCCCTCTCTCTCCTCGCTCCCTCTTTCTCTTTGCCACTCTGTCTCTCTCTCTTTCTTTCTCCACTTACCTCTGTGTCTGACTTTAGATGCCAACACAGTGATAAGATATGGATGGGTCTGTGTCGACCACTCTTAACCACTCTGTCTAGCAAGGACCAAATCGATTAGTTGCTTTAATATTTCTGCTTCTCGGGCATATTGTCTGCTCACAGTGATATAGATTGATCTGTATCTGTATGGACAGTTTAGCAAACATGCTTTTAAAATTTAACATAACAGTAAATGTCATTTACTAAATGAAAAATGTGCTTATCGGTCACAGTATAAGTAATATAAAAAGCATGTGTTGACACTTGCGAGCCGAACTTGAACTTGAACTTGAACTTGAACTTGAACTTGAGTTCTGTGAAACCCCCGGGGCTAAACGAATAGCTTAGAGCATGCACACGGTCAGCTTTTGTTTTAACAAAAGTTTGTGCTTTCACGAAGAAAAGAGTAGGAAGTCCAACATGGACTTAATGAAAAACATTTGAGGAGAGAGCCAACATGGATGTACTGTCAGACAAAACAGGAAAAGGGAAGAGTGCTCAACTCTGTCCGTGTGTATTTGCAAGATTTGCAAATCGTGCTGAAATCCTTCAACGTCGCCCAAAGAAAGAAAAAAAGAAATTGATGTAAAACTATTAGCATGCGCAACGTGCAGGCAGAACAATCCAGTAGGCTATTGTGGGGGCAAATTCACAGATTAAAAAATGAACGTCTGCCTCGCTGCAGTTCTCTGGGATGTCAAGATAACCCCCCCACCCCCACCCACCACCACCACCACAAACATATTTAGCCAGTAGCTGAAGTTGAACAAATGCTGATTGACATCGCAGGGTGAGAGGGAGTGAGCGAGGAAGCGACTGGGAGGGCCAAGCAGACAAAACAAAATAACTGGGGTGGGGGTGGGGGGGACTTATTAGTTGTAGTCAGTGCAGTAGGCCTAACAGTAAAACAAAACAAAAAATAAATCCAAAATTTCCAAAAGAACTGAGTTCACTGTAAAATGTTTACCCGTCAATAATTAATCTCAACCCTGCATACTGTAGCACAGTCAGATAGCAGATATCATCCACAGGCTGTGCCCAAAGGCTAAGAGTAGGCCATTTGGTTTAAGCCAATCATCTGTATTGGTAACACATCCTCTTCAAAACTGGCACACATTTTCTTTTAAACGGTCAGCGTTTTAGCTCCAAGCACAGTACTGGCTGGCTACGATGTGATAAAAGGAATATTTATATTATCTCATTAGTCATTCAGGGACTATAGTCACACAGTGTCTTGATACAGCTTGTACAATTACACTCAACATTGTGCTGTGGAAGTGTTATAATATCTGCGCACCTCATATCGTCCCACGAGTAACCAAATAAGTGCAGTGGGCCACGCATAGTAGGCCGACGTTCCATCAGGGAGTATTTGTGAACTTGCCAAACCATGGTGGGTCATAGCAGCAGCTATGTACTAGCTCAGCGGCTAATTCATCAGAAACAGTCAAGCTGTTGTTTGTTGTTGTTGGTTTGTTTGACTCGCCTTTCAAAAGGTATAAAATGAAAGATTGCCTCGCGCCCGGCGTGTTGCCAAGATAAATTATGCAATAATCAATTTAGGGATGTTTGTCTGCCAGATTACTTTCATGTAAAAAGGTTAGCCTTGTGATGTTTTATTTATGTGAGGTAGGGTGCTGAAGCTCAGCTCTCCTCATCTCATCAGATGTCTAGGCTGCACTGTCTTTTTTTCCCCTCCTCTCTCTTTTTTTTATTACCACGGATGTTGTAAAATAACGCTATGTTGTTGCGAGAAGAGCAATTCAGTCATCTCGAGTCATCTTTTTTGCAAACTGTAACGTTCAAATTGTCCAACGTCAAGATTTCAAGTCAATAATTTAAAAACACCATACACACACACATGCACACACACAATGGAAAAGGGAGAGTTCCTATGACTGGAGTAGAGTAGTACTGATGTACTGGTGGTGGTGGTGGTGGTAAGGATGATGGTGGTGGTGGTGGTGGTGGTGGTGTGGAGTGTGATGGAGCTGCTGGCAGCCCTGTTCTCCTGCCACGCCGCTTATCAAAACAAGCTTGTTCCCACTGGGAGATGCCAATCTTTTCCCTCCCTGTTCAATATTTCATCACTGAACGCTCTGGATCTTTACAAAAGGTTTATTAACATTGACTGTCAAGTTGAAAGAACATCTGGTAGGTGAGGGTGAGGGTGAGGGTGGGCGAGGGGGGGGTTGTGGGGGTATGTCAGCGTGCTACCTTTGATAAGTGGTGCCACACACCACACACAACAACAACAAAAGAGTCACGCTTTTTTCAATCCAACACAGCCATCGCGTGACACGCCGGTGTGTGAGGTGGAGCGAGCGAGCCAGGCAACTCTTGCTGAATGTTGCCACATGGTGCTTTTCTCTGTAAGAGGCGCAATGCTCCCCCTGCTTGTCTCCAGGTGTGTGCAACTGTTATCAGAATGTACTTGCTGCATAGAGCTAGCTCACCTCGTTAGCTTGAGCACTTTCAGCTCACTTCAGTCAGAGATTCTTTAAGTATAGAGATATGCCAACATAATTGGTTTCTATGGGCACCTAACGTGACCAGGTTCCGGTCTGCCTAAAGGGGCGTGTCATAATGCTCCTAGCATTGAATAGAACAGTCCTTAGGTCTGCCTAAAGGGGTATTCCCCCCCCCCCCTCCCCCTTGCAATAATAGAACCCGGAAACAATAGGCCAATGGAACCTCTCTCTCTCTCTACTCTCTCTGCTTCAGTTCTTCAGTAGAACCTCCCACATACCAGTTTGGTCCCAGAGTACTGTCAAAGTGTTGAATTTATACTGCGTTTTTTACCTTGTACTTTGTAACTATGTGATGTGAAATAATTAACCAGGAAGAAATATTCATTTTTGCCTGGCCCATTTGCGAGTAGGGCAAGTGGCTCGGCACAATCAGGGTGTGTTCAAAGTTTGTTTCCATCCCTACCACAGAGGGGTTTTTTCCCTCTGGTTCAGGTCTGTTTTTAGCACTAAAGCCATCTGGTTTAAACAGGTTTAGCATTTCCCGCTAACCTTCTGCCAGACATCTCCTCTGTTGCAGCCCATCTGCTTACCTCAGTCATGTGCAAGGAGAATTAAGATAGGAGGGTGTACTGACATCATTGGAGCGTTGGACGGAATTTTCGCCAGGGGAGTACAATTAAACATCTACGGAGAGTATTGGAAGCATGGTAAAGTGCAATGCCACTTCCGCCAGGGTCGGAGTGTGGAACAGGTCATAGGACAACGTGAATGTTTGTCAGCTGTCTTTAATTACCCCCCGCAATTACTGCTCACCGACAGCTGCAGTTAATTTGGCCACAAACTGAACGCTGACAACCGGATATCCACCGATTTTACGGAGTACACATTTTATCCATCATGGCGTCACTCCCACTGACCATGCGCACCGTGTCTTTAAGCATAGAAATGTATTAGTTCTATGGTATTTAAGCAACGCCCCCATACACTGTGGCCAATGTATTTTCCAGCGAGTGATCCCTCTTTTCCAATCTACGTTCTTTGGTCATGTGGCAGGCCTACTCTACAGCACAGACCATAACTCTGACACAGAAACTTCACTCAGGAACAGTGTAGTGTCAATGATGATTCTGAAGAAATGCTAACTTAAAATCAACTGTCAGTATTTTTTCAACCTTGAAATAATACAGGAGTCCTAGAATGAGAATATTTTAGAAATTCTTCCAGTAGATCAGTGGTTCTCAAACTTTTTGTGTGAAGTACCACCCGAAAAAATATTGAGCTCTCCGAGTACCACTGTAGGAGCCAAAATTAGCTTTTTGTTTCTCACCATTTCCTATTTTTTGGTCTTCTCTATTAGTGTGTGTTTGTGTGAGTGAGTGAATGAGTGAGAGAGTGAACTTGGCCACAGGTGTGTCTGACCCCACCTAGAGGATGACTGGGGTACTGGAGCCCAGGTGGAGGTGGAGCCCAAGGAGAAGGCCTTAAGGGGCAAAGGTCACGGCATCCAGTGTGGCTGAGAGGGCACACAGTCCTTTGACCGTGCGGGCTGTACTGGACTGATTCATTGCTTATAATACTCTCAGTTTATTGTCTTTATTTTTCAACAAGTTTTAAGTTATTTGTAAACCACCATCATTATCTGCATTAAATGGACAAACTGGAACAACTTCTCCTCATCATTCACCTGCACGCGTCAAGACAAAAATCCAACTCAGTCACCAGTAGTAGTTGAAAGGAAACGAAAGGAAAATTAGAAAAAGCTACTACAATTAAGTCAAAGGACTGCTCCTTGTGGATTTACCTGGAAAAAGGACATTGCAGGATACCTGGAAAAAAGGAAGAACAAGTGAGCTAGAACAAAGGAACTTCAACTTACCTGGAGAAAAAAGGAACTTCAACTTACCTGGAACAAAGGAAGCACATGTGAGTGGATTACCTACCTGAAGGCCGAGGGCGAACAGGATCCATTTAAATCTACTGCAATCTATATGTTTTGAAGAAAAAGACTTTAACCTTCTTACTCAGCAGTTTTATATCAATTCATTGAGATGAATATTTAGTTATATTTTTGAAGAAAAAAGGACTTTTTAGTTTGCTGAGATGGACAAAGAGCTTGTTAGCAAGATGGAGGATGCTACACCTGTTAGCAAGATGGAGGATGCTACACCTGTTAGCAACATAGAAGGGCCTGCACCTGTTGAAACTCAAGAAAAGAAAGAAATGTCTGAGTTAGAAAAGAAGAATGAAGCAAAGCGTCTTAGAAAGAACAAAAGTGGTGTAATAACTCGGAAAATGAACAAAATTAGTGAACATTTGTCAGATCCACGAAACTTGGAGAAAGTAAAGGCAGACTTTCAGAAATTCACAGAAATGTTAGATGAACTTAATGACTTGCACAGAGCGTACCAAGCTTTACTGACAAAGGAAGAATGAACTACAGACACAGAAAAGTGGTATCAACCAAAGATGATCAATATCAATGAATTCCAGACTAAAGTTGTTGAGTGGATTAGATCATGTCCTGTTGAAACTCAGACAGAAAAGGATGATGACGACTAAATTGGCCCCAAAGACAGTATCTCTGCTGTAATGAGTTTGAGATCTAGAAGAAGTGCATATTCAAGGGCAGAATCAGCTTGTCAGGAAGCACTAGCTCAGAAAGCTGCACTTTTAGCCAAAGCTGCTGCATTAAAACAAAGGCATGCATTGGAAGAAAAAGAAGAGTGTTTACTTAGACAAAGAGATGAAATAAGAAGACAGAGGGAAACATTAGACCTTGAAACTGAGTTGTCTGCTACCAATGCCAAACTTGCAGTACTCATTGTTGAGGAACAAGTATCATCTACTCCAGTTGATGGCAGAACAAATACTTTGAGGAAAGGAACTTAGATGTTGCCGATATGGACACACTGCAGGTTGCACCTCAGAGCACCAGTATGCCAGAGACCAGTAGAGGGCCGCAAACTACAAATGCACCAGTGACAAGCACTGGGCCACAAACCACCAATGTGCAAGAGACAAGGAGTGTGCGACCAAAGGACCAAGCACTACATCTCCCCATGCCTCTTCAGCCACAGCAACAAACAGCTTCTCAAAATGACCAGAGAGGGACCTGGTCACTCCGAGGAACCCAAGATGCTGTGACTGCAGCACCAAGGCCCCTACCTGCACAAGCAGATGCTGCAACTCAGAGAAGGTATGATCTTCCACAACCTGTACTTGAACAATCTCAAGATCAGTCAGAACTAGTTGAGCTCAGCACACAATATAGGCAGTTGGCCGATGACGTTATTGTGAGGTCACAGTCAGACACTGTAGGTCCTGTATTGCTAGAACAAGATGATGTGCAGCAAAGCCCCTCACAGAACAATGTTCAAGATGTCACACCCCCTAACAACCTACTTGCAATTCTGAATAGGCAAAATGAGATCTCCTCTATGCTTCTCAAACAGCAACACATGTCTTTACTGCCCCCCAAAACTGTTACCATGTTTGATGGGGACATTCTACAGTTTAGATCATTCATGACATCCTTTGAACACAACATTGAGAAAAAGACAAGTGATGCACGAGACAGAGTATTCTACCTGGAGCAATTTACAATGGGGCAAGCAAGGGACTTAGTAAAAAGTTGCCAGCACATGGATGCAGATCAAGGCTACCTCAGGGCCAAGCGCTTACTGCAAGAACAATTTGGCAATGAGTACAAAATTTCCACTGCCCACATTGACAAAGTCCTCAACTGGCAGAGCATTAAGCCTGAAGACCCCAAAGCATTGACTGACTTTGCATTGTACCTCAAAGGCTGCAGTAACCTCATGACAAAGCTTAACTACATGGATGAACTGAACACAGCATCTACTTTGAAAGCCATCGTGATGATGTTGCCCTACAAGTTGCGGGACACATGGCGGACCAAGGCAGAAGAAAAGCTGGAGAGCAAAAGCAAAATCACATTTGCAGATCTGGTACAGTTCATCGAGAAGCAGGCTAAAAGATGCTCCAATCCCATATTTGGGGACATACAGGATTCAGTCATGACTAGGACTAAGAGACCCGATACAAGTAAGCCACACAAACCCACGTACTCATATGCAACCAGTGTAGTGACACTTAACACCCCAGTGACTCCAAGCAATAACAGCGATGTGAAACCTGAATGTGTATGCTGTAATGGTGATCACACCATAGAGCACTGTTCAGACTTCAAGATGAAAACACACAGGGAAAAGTTGAACCTTTTAAAGGAAAAGGGACTCTGCTTTGGGTGTTTAAGCAAAGGACACTTAAGCAAAGACTGCAAAGGACAGCTGTCATGTACCACCTGCAACCAGAAGCATCCCAGTGTGTTGCACATCCACTTTCCGGTCAAAGGTCAGACCAAGAAGTCAGAGCAGTCCCACCAGGTCACAGATGCAGCACCACAACTGTGTGCGTATAATGGGGCCGGAACATCTAAATGTGCACTCTCAATCTTACCTGTACAAGTCAGGTCTGCCAAAGCCAACAAGGTAATACAAACTTATGCTTTTCTGGATCCGGGCAGTTCAACCTCGTTCTGCACAGAGAGATTAGCAAAGAGATTGAGTGTAGACACAAAACCAACCACTGTATTGCTGAGAACACTTGCACAAGAGAGGCCCATCAAGAGTACACTAGCTTTGGGAATTGAGGTGAGTGAGCTGAAAGGTAGCACATTCATGCCTCTGTCTGAAGTGTACACTCACACATCTATGCCAGTAACAAAGGACAACATTCCAACACAGGAGGATTTAAGGAAATGGCCTTACCTTAGTGAAGTCCAGTTACCAGAAATAGATGCTGAGATTGAACTTCTAATCGGGATGAATGCAGCAAAACTGATGGAACCCTGGCAGGTAATCAACTCGCAACAAGAAGGACCCTGTGCGCTGAGAAGTTTGTTAGGCTGGGTCATTAATGGTCAATTGGAAGGAGGATGCAGCACAGGAGTGGAGATGGCCACGATGACCGCAAATAGGATCTCCTTGATTGACCTGCAAGACCCACTGGTGAGTGACTACAACACTGATTTAAATGAAAAGGCATTTGAAGAAAAAGGTGAAATGTCAGTTGATGAAAAGTTCCAGAACATTGCCAATGAGTCTGTCAGTGTCAAAGATGATTTTTGCGCTCACGGTCACAGATCTCACCTCTGGGTCATCTACACACAGTTTAACTCTGTCTACAGATTCATTTGGCCATTCCTCTGCTGGTAACCAGAGGAACTCTGGCCCCTTGATCCATCTTGAATTCCTCATGAATTTGTCAATGCTCACGCCTCTAGAGCAGTCATCGGCAGGGTTTCTCTTTGTGTCAATGTACCTCCACTGAGAGGTCTGTGTTGCCTCCCTAATCCTGGATGTCCTATTGGCCACATAAGTGTGGAAGCGAGTGTGGTCATTTGCGATGTACTTTAAGACAGATGTACTGTCAGACCAAAACACTGACTTATCTGTAGGTGATGACAATTCTTCTTGTATCATTTTGTCAACTTTGACAGACAAAGCAGCAGCGGCTAACTCGAGTCTTGGGATGGTCTGCCGCTTTAAGGGAGCTACTCTGGCCTTGGCTGTCAAGAATGCAACATGGACCTTTCCCTCTGTGTTTGTCATTCTCAGGTAGCTGACTGTCCCATAGCCTAGTTCACTGGCATCAGAGAAATGATGGATTTGACTGTGAACTAACTCACCAAAGTCGTGTGGCTTGAAACAGCGTGGGACTTCAAAGTCAGCAAGCTGTGAGAGGCTACTGGTCCATTTTGTCCACTGTGCAGCCTGGGTGTCGGGAATGAGCTCATCCCATCCAAAATTCTGTCGGCACAGTTCCTGTAACAACAGTTTAGCTGGCAAGGTAAGTGGAGACAGAAAGCCTAAGGGATCGTATATAGAGCTTACCATGGACAGGATGCCTCTTCTGGTGTGTGCACGCTCACTGATGGTGATGTTGAACTTGAAGGCATCGCTTTGCACACACCATTGAAGCCCTAAAGCTCGTTCCATGGGCAGTTGATCTTTGTTGAGATCCAATCCCTTTACCTCTTTGGCTCTGTCCTCTGGTGGAACAGCTGCAAGCACAGTTCGGCTGTTGCTGACCCACTTTGACAGGTGGAACCCTCCTTGGTGACATACCTCTGTCAGGTTTGACATTAGTTGCACTGCTTCTTGCTCTGTAGGGACAGACTTTAAGCAATCATCAACGTAAAAGTTCTCCATTATTGTGTTTGTTACCTCTGCAGGGAAGTTCTCGGTGTTGTTTTGGGCTGTCTTTCTGAGTGCAAAGTTGGCAATGCTCGGTGATGAAACAGCTCCAAACAAGTGCACCGTCATGCGGAATTCCACAGGAGCAACATCCACATTTCCTTCAGGCCACCATAAAAAGCGCAAGAAGTCAGTGTGTTCCTCTGTCACCTTGACTTGGTGAAACATGGCCTGTATGTCTGCCATCATTGCTATTGGCTCTTGTCTAAACCTTGTTAACACTCCAATCAGTGTGTTTGTCAAATTTGGGCCTTGGAGCAGTCCAGAGTTGAGGGATGTTCCCTGAAACACTGCACCACAATCAAAGACTACTCTGATTGTTTTCTTTTTGGGATGGTATACTCCGTGATGAGGGAGGAACCAAACTTTACCCTCTTTTCCTGTAACTTGTTCTTGAGGAACAACTTCAGCATAGCCCTTATCGATGACATCACTGAGGAACTGTGTGTACTCCCTTTGGTAGTTTGGGTCTCTTTTGAACTTTCTTTTCAGATTCAGGAGGCGCTGTTCTGCAACGACTCGGTTGTTGGGCATCATGATGCAGAAAAAGAACTAAGAGAAGCACTTCAAACCCTGGACCAAAGACGCATCCACCAGGCGCTGATGAAGGATGGAGTTCAGTGGAGCTTTAACCCTCCTACGGCCTCACACCATGGTGGGTTCTGGGAACGCCTCATCAGAATGGTGAGAAACATCTTGCATTCCATCTTAAAACAACAGACTTTAGATGATGAAGGCCTGCCAGACCTTGACAACCAACATTAGAATATTGCAGCAAAGGCCTTCCATATTCACTTTTGCCAGTCAATAGGCTACAGGAGAGGTTCATAACGGCATCAACAGCTATGGTCACATTCATTGCAAGTTTGTTTTTCAAATTTCTTGCTTGCCTAGTATTATTCTGCATTATGTTTTCAGATTCATACAGTTCAATATCACAAATGTGAGTCAAAGAGACATTTTCCACTGCAACAACTTCTCTTTCAAATCAATGCACAAAAAAATTAATTCTTCCAAGTACCACCAAAGATGTCTCAAGTATCACCAGTGGTACGCGTACCACAGTTTGAGCACCACTGCAGTAGATCATCACCCTCTAACTGGTGTAGAGGCATTTCTGAATTCACTTTGATGAATTCACAGCATGGTCTATAACTGTGCTATAACCACACACACAAGTAGAGCCTGTGTCTTGGAGTAGAGATCAATCTCTCTCTAATTAGAATGCTAAAGCTATATAAAAAAAAAACCCACCAAAAATACTAACAACAACTGACTGACCAGACAATGAAATACTGTTTTACAAGCATTCTTTTTTCAGAAACAACCATTTTTTCTGCCATGCAGTGCCTTGTGTTTCCGGCGCTCTTGACTGTTCTAAGAACAATGTGCTCTTGAGGCGCAAACAGGATATACTATAAGATGTCAATGAGACTCCACTGGGAGGAAACACAGGGAGAACAGAACACTGCCTGGCAACAGCACTGTACTGGAGAGAGATCAAACAGAGCTCAACAGTGAATGAAAAGTAGAGATGCACCGGATCCAAGATCCGGTTCCGGATCCGGCAAGATAATAGGGTTTTTCACAGGGTCCGGGTCTGGCAGAATCTTAAGCAGTGGATCTTAAAAATCAGGATCTGGTGCATATCTAGTTTTTATGTAGCCTAGGCTTTTCAGTCAGTCTTTCACAACCCCAATCGCTGCATGGAGTGAAAGCCCTTTGGAAGCAGTGGTTGCAGGCAGTGTGGCAGTAAGACAATGAGTCTAAAAAATAGTTTTAGCCAACGTAATAAAAAGGGCCCACGTGTTCTAGTAGGCTACAGTGTATGTGTTTCAACCCTTTCAGAGGATCCGGTATCCGGTTCC
>NC_085879.1:40027635-40045135 GCF_034702125.1 Engraulis encrasicolus | reverse complement strand
TGGGGGGGATGGGGAGACGGGAGTGTGGTAGGGAGTAAAGCACATGAATTATGTAAGGTTAATGACTGAAATATTCATAGTGGGCTGCGAGGTTTCGGCGGCCCGAAGCGGAAACGGGTGCGCAGTCAGGTGGCATTGGCAATGTCAGCACTTACTGGCGGGCGCAGCGGCAGGGGGGCTCCAGTATACTTGTATACAAATACAGACACACACACACACACACACTCGCACATGGGCGCACACACACACACACACTCGCACATGCACGCACACAGACACACACACACACACACACAGGTACGCACACAGACACATATGCGGGAGTGTGTGCTAAACACACACGCACACAAATACACACACACACGTACACACACGCACACACGCACACGCACACGCACGCACACACACACACACACACACACACACACACACACACACACACACGAACATAGACATGTATATATAGACTCAGAGACTTCCTCTTTTGTCTCTATTACTCTCCCCGCTACAGAAAGAGACACAGACCTCCCCATGTATCACGCCTCTGGATACGTCTGCATAGCTGGCCTAATTTTCACATTTTGTATTCACAAGACACATGTGTTACATTCTCTCTTTTTTGTTGCGCGCCGTGCTTTTCCAACTTATTTAAATGACTCTGAATTCCTCTGAATATTAATCCCCAACAAGTGCAACTGTGGGAAGGAGTGGAAAGGAGTGGAAAGGACCTGAAATCAAGCCTCCTCAATGCTCTTGACCCAGTTACACAGTATAAAAAAAACCAAAAATACAGTGTGAATTCAACACTTAGACCAAACTCTGCGACCAAACACACTCTGGAATAATAATTAAATCGACTATCTGGGTGTTGAATGAACCGCATTTTTTTAAAAACCGTGTAGCAGGTGTCTGGGAGTGCACAGTTGGTATTCAGGGGTGTGACAACCCCTGCCATTGGCATGAGGTACTTTACACACACACACACACTCACACACACGCACGCACGCATGCACGCACGCACACATTACATGCACAGAGCTGGGTTTTATTAGTAGGGTACTTGACACACATACACCTAGCCGGGGGAGGATCTGTAGGCAGGGCAAGCAGGGCATTAGCCCCTGGGCCCAGGGCCCTTGTGTATTGTTGGTGGGGGCCCTATTATGACCTTGGCAGGCTGTATGTGGGGCCCCGATCAGTATCTGGCCCCGGGGCCCTGTGTGCAATTGTTCCACCACTGCACCTAGCTACAGCATGGGTCCTAGATAATTCAAAACTACACCTGCAATGTCAAAATACTTGAGGTTTACAATTCAAAGTTTGTACAAAAATATGAATCAAGAGAAGAGAAGGAAGACAAAGAGACAAAGACAGAGAAAGAGAGACAAGAGAGGAGAGAGACATAGAACGAGAAAAATGGAAGACGAAGCAAGAGAAAGAGGAGACAATGAAAAGAGGAGACAGAGACGGCCATGAATGCGCCCCCTTGAGTTACCAAAGGGCATTAACCTGGGATTACATGAATCTGACTTTTTTTTAAAGTATTCATGAAAGACTTGCTAGTCGCTCGCGGGTATATCCAGGTTTGTTTCAAACCAGCTCTCATAATAGCACATATGAAATGAGGAGTGTAATACCCTCTTCAGGTGAGCAGCTTGAATTATTAATACTTACTACACAGGTCTTATGAAAAGAAAAAAAAACTTAACTTCAAATACCGATGCACTTGAAAGCTAACCTTGCAGCCATCCCAGGGCAGTGGGTTGCCCGCCACATGCTTAAGAGGATTTGTCTGCTTAGCAACACTCTGAAATATACTACGTGGTCAGGAGCACAGATAGAGCACAACAAAGAACTTTGCTGTAACGTCAAATTTAAAAGGGCAGCGCTAAAAACATTCCAGGGGGAGAAAAAAAAAATACATTTTTAAAAGGTTGCAAGTGGCCTCCTCGTTATCAGGTCTCATCATGAAATGGAGGCAATATATAGCAATTCCTCTGACAAGTTTCTCATTGCTGCAGTGGAGGTATCTCCCGGGCCATTTCGAGGTATTTGGGGGCCCTCGGCAAATACGGACTTGACTACCCCTTCTTACAGTCAAACATTTGGCAAAGGGCCACCTCAAGAGATATTTGAATAGCTAGTATAATTGCACTTTTCGGACAATGAGTTTAGGGATTAAGCATTTGATTTTAAGGAATTTAGGTGCGGCCACACTCACAAAGTTGTCATTACCAGGGGCCCCTTTTCAGCTGGGGGGCCCTAGGCAGTTGCCTAGTTTGCTTGCCTGGTTGTGACAGGCCTGGGTATCTCGTGTTGCTAAAAGCCTTCTGCGGTCTTGGACTGGTGCCACACACACTGGAGGCTGAGGAGAGTGGCTTATTTCACTTCCTTGTACCTCCAGAATCAAATAATGGACTTCGTCTCTAGAATGGGTCAAAGAAAACCCACTATTTGTGTACATATTTTAATATTCCTTAGTGTGCTCCCTTTCATAATGTACCCCTCATCAAGTGAAGTTGACGTATTTTCCACAACACACATCGTCCTACTAGACTCCAACACACTCAGTGTTAATTCCATCCAGTTTTTTGATATTAAGTCCATCTGGCTCTGAGCTCCTGCTAACTTTTATGTTTGCCCTCCCTTTCTTCCCATTTCCTCCCCAGCAATGTCAGACTAAATGTTTTAATGTAACCAAGAAATTAAACGATTTGTTAGAGTTCTCTCTTGTAGAAATGCCTTTAATTTAAAAAAAATCCATGATAATTGGCTGGATGAATTATCAAAGACTTTACTTCCTCCTCTCTTCTCCATGTCTGTGTGTGTTAATGAACCACTGACAGTACTACATAGAGACGGAGGAAGAAAGAAAGAAAGAAAGAAAGAAAGAAAGAAAGAAAGAAAGAAAGAAAGAAAGAAAGAAAGAAAGAAAGAAAGAAAGAAAGAAAGAAAGAAAGCAAGAAAGCAAGAAAGCAAGGAAGGAAGAAAGAGAGAGCGAGAAAGAAAGACTGAACGGATCGGGCCTCTCTATCTGTGAGAGCGCGAGCGAGACAGAAAGCATTGGATTTCCACAAGATAAATTATGGAGACAGAAAGTTACCCGTGCTAACAACACTGCTCCTGAGAACTGTGGGCAAATTGAAAGGTGCTCGAGGAATGATAGCAATTAGGGGAGACAGAGGCAAAAGTATTAGGGCTGGGATTTGTCTAGGAGGTCGACAGCAGAGCGAAAGAGAGATAGTCCTCCATCATAAAGTATGGAGGAGGTGCACCTAATGCGACTGCAGGGGTGCCAACAGGAGGGGGAGGTTGGGGGGTTAGACAGAGGGGACAGTTGTCCCGGGTCCCAGGGAGATACGGGCCCAGAATTGGGTACTCATTACATTGTATCTAAGGGGGGTGGGGGTGGGGGGGGGTGCTGCGACTGCATGGCAACTAAACGTCATCTGTGCCATCGGGGGTGTCAGGTGAACTCCTGAGAGGGGCTGGACTGTCTATAGGTGCATCGTGATGCTTCAAGTGATTAAAAATGTTTGGTTGTTTTATTCCGGCAAATTCTACAAATTGCTCCCTGTGGTGTCTCAAAAAGCACTGAAAAAAATATAAATAGACAAAGAAAAGCACTTCCTGAGTTCGTACACAGGTCCTGGCTCTGTAAATGACAAAAACAAAACCCAATGACTTGAGCCCAAACCACATAATTACAACCAATTGTCAGGACGCTTCCAGGCCTTTGGACAATAGACTTCTTAATTTGATTGTCTGTCGAACTCAATTACCAACAACCTTTTTCCTTGGCTTTTCAAGGAAGGGTTTCTCAGTGGCAGGACTGGAGGACTTCTCAATGAAACACCTGAGGGCTTGCCAGGGGGTCTTCCATATACACAGAGACATGGAAGTATCCCTCTGTATCTAAGTGGATGCAAGAGCTTGTACCTTGAGCAGTACCCTTTGGAGCATCAATGATTCTTCTTGCAAAAGGGACTTCTGTCTGTAAATTGTGTGATATGGGTACGTCAACATGTTTCTCTTCTGTACCCTTTTGAACACAACACAATAACAAAATGGAATCGTTTTTGTACGGGGAGGCATACTAGTGTGCCCTATGACTACCTTTATTTTCTCTGTGAGGAAATTGTACCTACGTTAATTCATTACATTACACTACATTACATTACATTACACATAGTGGAGCCTTTTATCCAAAGCAACTTACAGTTCTTTTAGGTGCAGGTTATTAGTTAAATTCCCTGGGACAATGTAAGGTTAGAAGCCTTGCTCCATTTGCAATCTTTCCATTCCTACCTTCCAACCTCAAACCTTTCCATTACATTCCACTCCTTAACCATTCGGCCACATCCTCAACTTTTTCCTTGGGTACAAAACTGGAGGAGTTGTGTACATATTGTACCATATGTGTAACTCTAATCCTCTGTGGGTAGGCTGTGTGTGAAAAGGTAAGACAGTGAGGGGCCTTCCAAACGTGTAATAATGTGATTTCAGAATTTCGGGAATTCAGAAACTACCGACAGTCCAGTGTTACATATTTCAAATAACATGCGTACCAAGTTTTACCTGTCCAATCAGAGCATTTAGCCAGGTAAACCCAGGTCATTTGGAATCTGTGGCCCTGGATTGTATCTTCTGAATCCAGGCTGCCTATCACTGGTAAGGATGTACCATATGTGAAACTTCATTTCTCTGTGAGCAGGTGCTGTGTAATAAAGTAAGTCATACACTCACCTTCCCGATAACATCATGTTTGCTTATGCTGTTCTGTGAGAAGGTTGTGCGTAAAAATGTAAAGCAGGGGAGCTCTTCTTTCCAAAGCCTGGCTTCCAGAAGTGTAATGCTGTACCCTATGTGTAACTGTATTTCTATGTGGTGTGTGTAGCACAAAAACTGGAGTGGTTTTGCACTTGAAGGTATACTATTGTGCCACATGTGTACCATGCCTTCTCTGTGACTAGTTTGGGTGTAATCAGGGCCACTGACATCTTTGACTGGGCCCGGGACAAAGACACATGAAGGGGCCCCAAACCCAATACATACAATGTAATGAGGATCCAATTCTGGGCCCCGTCTTGACCTGGGCCCGGGACAAGTGACCTCTTTGTCCCCCCCTGTTGGCTTCCCTGGGTGTAATAACGTACGGCAGGGGGCTCACCTTTCCAAAGCCCGGTTGACAGATGTGAAATGTTGTTTCTATCTCTATTTCTATGTTTATTGTTCTTTGATTTCATTGTGTGTAATATGATAAAGCAGTGGGTTCATCTTCCTGAATCCTGGGTTCCAAATCAGTATGTTGTTTCTATTACTAGTTCCATGTTAATTGTTCAGCTACAAAAACTGAGGCAGGTTTGCATTTGAAAGTACAATATTGTGTGTTATATTGTCTGTGTATCATTCTCTCTATCATTCTCTCTCTCTCTCTCTGTGTAAAGGGCCGTACACACACATCGCTGCTATTTACTAGCTTCTCGCTTGCTCGCCTCTCTTTCATGGAACGTTCGCTGAAAGTTCCCGCGGCTTTAACTGCCAATGAACAGGCGAGAAGTACCGAACTCTGCCTTCCAATTGGTTACTCGCTTACTCGCCTCGCTCGAAGATAAAATATTTTCAACTTGGGATCCGACCACATCGCATGCCTTGTACAGTACTCGCCTACTCGCCTGCTAGTCTCGCTGGAACACATTGACATTCTATTGAGTTCATTCGCTGAGCGAGTAACTAGCAGCGACGTGTGTGTACGGCCCTTAAGGCAATTCAGGGGGCTCACTCACCTTTCCGTAGCCGGGGTTCCAGAAGTGCCAGAGGCTGAAGATGCAGACGGAGAGCAGGAGGAAGACCAGGGAGACGCTGACGGCGGCCACCTGGAAGCAGCGGTGCCGGGCCGTCTTCTCCTTCCCCTCCTCCACCTGCAACACAAACACACAATCATTCTAGAGTTCATTTTAACCCCTCAGGGCAGAGCCCATGTTATAATCCTACTGTCACCAAAATTGTAATGGCTATATCTTAACCCATTGATGCCTGATGTTGGGTTGTGCAAGATTGGCCCTGGCGCCTGGAGTGGCATTACGCAACATTCAGACTCATGAGATTTGAGACAACTTTATTAAAAATCTCTATTTGTTTGAGATGAATGAACACATTCTAATGAAAGATGAAAGGGTCTTAGCATTTAAATGTGCATATTTTGATGTGCTTCAGAGGCTGAGATATTTAGTTTTTTGTAGGCTGAGGGTAGCTTTACTTAAAAAGGGCTCAGGCATTCAGCACCCTTTTTTGCAGGTGCCTTAGGCATCAATGGGTTCATATGTTACTTAAGGCTCTCTGTAATGTCATAGCAATGTTGTTAGCGTGTAGGATTGTTAGGCTACGCTTCATACAGGGCCTATGACAAACTCGTTGTTACCAAAATGGTAATGACCATTGTTATTTGTACTTTAAGCAATCAAGACACAGGGTTATACATTTGCTGTCATGGGAATGACAAGGACCAAGTAGTAGTGCATTACTAAAATCCCTGTATTATGTCGTAGTACAGTAGTATACTCAGGCCTGGAATTTCGTAATTTTAGGGGCAAGGCCACTTGAGAGGGCATCAGAGAGGGCATCAAGGCCACTGTGGCCTTATGACAGATATTTTTTCAAGGGCACAAGGCCAAAGTGGGAGGGCACTAGTGCCATGGCCCTCATGGCCCTCGCGAAATTCCTGCCCAGTATACTACTGTATACTGCCCTGTATACTGTATACTGTATACTATGGTAGTAAACTTGCCAAAGACTATTACAGCATTCCACTGGGGGAACGGCGTGCCAAATTTGAATTTGATCCCAAGCCAGATTCTGACTTATCCTGGAAATGTCATCAAAATTTGTCCTTAACTTTAGTTCCAACTTTTATATAAAATGGTACAAGCAAATATACATTATTGTGCCTAAAGCTGCACATACTGGTATAACAGTTGGTCAGCTGACAGTAGAGTATGCCATCATGATAGGTGAGCCAATCCTGCCTGGGCATGAGGGGTGAAGTGTGTCTAGCGTAGAGGAGTGGAGTTCCCAGGACTATTTGTGCGTTCATTTGGTCTCGTAATTATCGTAAATACCAAACGCAGACATTCGAAGCGCACATGAATGCCACCCCTTCTGGTATTTACCACGGGACAACTCGTAGAATTTTTTGAGAAACAAGTTTACGAGATGATGACATACACAACAGCTGGCTCTACTCTCACCATGGCAACATGGCTAAGTTGAAATACTCAAAAACTGGCATTCAGTATGTTCAGACAGTCATGGTAAAATAATAAGTGTCAGGAAGTCAAAAGGTAAAAATGCTGAATATTTTCTAATTCATTTGCTTGCTGTAGCTGATGAACAAGTCTATAATCGTTTTAGTAAAAAAAAGCTGGCCCGGGTCTCACCTGGTCCGCCATCTTTAATTTGTAAACAATAACAAAAAAGCACATTAACACAACGCACTTGTAAATGCCACTTCGCAACTAGATAATATCTACTTCGGAAGACCACATGAATGCACTATAGGCCTATGTCTTGTATGTATGTGTATGTACTGTATTACGATCTCTACACAACAGGACTCTCAAGCAGATTTCCAGGGTAATGAAGTGAAGATAAGCTACGTAAACTAAGCAGATATTATAAAACCACTATATATCCAGCAAAAACACAACAGTAACAAAAGCCTATATGTCTATATGTCACCCAGGGAGATCAGATATTGCTTTGTTTCTCACAAAATAAATTAGCTGTGTAGCCAGTCCACACTCTCTATAGCCTATACCGCAAGCTCTGTTTTATTGCCTCGTTCACACCAGAGACCTACAGACCATGGACTATATAATTGCAGGGCATGATCAATACCATTAATGTTGAAAGTGGGGCATGATCAGCTGGAAATATGTATTTTTCCACCCTGCTGTTCTGGCATTGATGTATTGTAGTCCTTGTAAAAACATACCAGGATCCCCTGTGTGCTTATCAAACTGCAGTAGGTGGTTATGACAGTGTTCATTTATTTACTCTTGTTGCTATGCTTTTTGGCGAACAAACTTTAAAGGCATGGCCTAGTTTTGTTCATACATGACTGTGTGTATGCTGCAGCCTTTTAAAATCTTTTTTTTTTTTTTCATTTCCAATAGGTCTGGTCAGCGATTGAATGCCTCTTGATAGGGCGAGTCTTTCTCTGTAAGCATGAAAGTTATGTGAATTTGGCCTCGGAATTCATAATTTACTCAAGACAAAGACTTGGGGCATTATTTGTAACTGGACATTTAATTTTTCATGCCGTTGTGTTCAAATGTATTCAATCGTATCATCGGATGGATCAATAGTATTGTCTGAAGGAGGAAGAACAAGGCGTATGAAGAGAAGAACATCTTGCACCATTCATACCATCGGGTTGTTTTGCTTCTTCAGGTACAGGACATTTCCTCTATGTGCAAGGTATCATCAATTCTAATAGTTCTACTAAAAACCAGAAGATTCACAGGTGTACAGGTAAATGTCGAGCAGACAGTAACAAGGCTGAAGCTTGGTAGATTTTGTCCATTCGAAAAAGGGCAACCACCCCAAGCATCCCACTGACTAAATCCACCAGTGTTTAGCTGCAGATAGAGGGTTGGTTAAATAATGGATAATTTTGAATACAGCCAGAGGTGGAAAGAGTACTAAAATATTGTACTCGAGTACAAGTACTGTTACTCTGTTGAAAATGTACTCAAATACGAGTAAATTTACCAGTCAAAAAATCTACTCAAGTAAAAGTAAAAAGTAAATAATTTAAAATGTACTTTGAGTAAAAGTAAAAAGTTACTTTTAAACAATCAGCGTTTTCTGCCTCTAGATGTGCAAGGGGTGCACTGGGTTAGAGGAAGAACAGCTAATGTTGATCTCCTCTGAGTTAAGTGAATCTCCATCGTCCGCCTCCATGTCAGCCATCATCTTTTGAGTGAGAGACAGGTTGCACGCGCCAACTCTTTATAAACTAGGCTAGAATTCTAGATTTTTTTTTACTCAGTAACGCTTGTGCTGTAAAATGTACCGAAGTACATTACTCGAAAGAAAATGTACTTCAGTAAAAGTAAAATTACACATTTTTAAAAGTAGTTTAAAAAGTACAAGTACACAAAAAAGCTACTCAATTACAGTAACGCGAGTAAAGTAATTAGTTTCTTTCCACCTCTGAATACAGCTATAGCTGCAGCTAAACACGTTGGCATGTAGCCTACTCTTTTTTTGGTGTCACTGGCAGCTAAACGCTTCAGTCAAAAGCGATTGAAAAATAAAGCAGCAGTGTCTGTTATGTTCATCTTGCCTGCACATTTCAAACTGAAAGTCTGGCTGAAAGCTGCAGGCTGTAAAGCACTTGTCAATGGGCCTTGAGCCGAACAATGGACAAACCACACTAGCAGAGGGGTTTGGGTTCACAGGCAAACCAGTTCAGTATTGTGGTAGAAAATCCGTTTAAAAGATGTGCCTTCATGCGATCTATATCCATTAGCCATTCATCTTGGTGTTTTGACCATTGACATTGAGAGTATTGGTTTCAACACTCATTCTGCACAATTCCATAGCACATTCTATGACCCCAGGGCTAATCAAATACAATAAACATAATGGTAGGTCCACATTATGCAATATTATAGAGCTTTTATTATTTCACTGAGCCTATTGAGTGGGCCTATTTTTTCACAACTTTTTACAAATATTCCCAACAGCTTTTGTGTGCAATGCTATACAGTAAGCCTTTAAATTTTGAAGTAACACCATTCATTATATACTGCACAGTGCATTCAGTGACAGCTTGATTAGGCCTGTGATTAAGTATCTGTTATAAAGTTTTACGGGGAATTTCAAGAATTCACCACTTATTTTTTTTATACACTTGAGGTTTTAGTGCACGAGGCACTAAAAGCTACCCTATTATCAGACATTCTCTATTTATCCTTTGGTAATTAAACCAGGAGCTACATGCCAACTTCTATTCAATTCAATTTTTTTGTCAAAACGAGCCTAAAGACGACACAATTCATGGGTTTAAAAGTTTAGGGGAAAGAACACAGTAACACATCAGCGCCAAATTGTCTGATTAAATTCTTCTCACTCTGGCTATTTTTTGATAAGAGCCATTCTGCACTGAACAGTAGGGGCATTTCTCTTGTTAGAAAGCAAGAGAAGAGAATTAATAGGCAAATGGCGGGGGGAACATTTTGAATTCTGTGGAGATATTCCATCTCTCATTTATTAAACCAATCCCAAATGTGCCTGTTGGACCTGAGTCCCCAAAGCTGAAGACCACAAATTAATGAAGACGGGCTTTTGTCCTTAGCAGCCAGCGGAAAAGGAGAATAGAAAAGCTCGCTATTCATTGCACAGCTCCCCCCCACAGCTCTTTCCGGATAACAAGATGGCAAAACACTGAATGTACCATACTTCAATTAGCCTGGTCTTCAATGAGGAGCAGCTTAACGGCTGATAAAAGTACTTTTCACAGAGCGGCAAATCTGAGACTGTACATACCGGTGAGACACAAAGGCTTCCTGTTATAGCCCCCCCCATTGAAATGTTTGAAACGCTTTTACAACTTGTTGTTTTTGATCCCTTGGAACACTGTGTGGGTTCCAAGAGTATAAAATTCCGTTATCAAACTCCTGTGATATATACGGGACATTTTTAATGCTGCTGTGATAATGATTTAACTGCTCATAAAAGCCCTTTGTGTGAGGTGCCTTCTCTTACATGGTTATTAGAATACAATTCTAGAAGGAACTGAAGTGGAAAATGGGTACAATTAAAACACATGGATTGTCATTCCACTGTCGCTTGGTGTCTTGGAATTCAGTTGTTTGCTGTTCTGTTTGGAGTTTTATGTTAATTAAAACCCAATAACAAAGCATGACCTCATTAACACTCAACTCCATATTCTCTCGACAGTCTTTAGGACCATATGGACCATATAATAATGTCAGATGCCTACAGTGCGGTATACTGATTTATGATAGAAACGCTGACAAAAGCCACCCAAAACATTCAGGTTGGTAGAGTTTTACGAACAGAAATGGGAAAGTATCATAGCAGGTGGCAGGCTCGTCAGTTTCATCACTAAGCATTCAGCATCAGAGTATTGGTATGTACTGTATGAAATGTCTTTACGAAAACATATTGGGATCGATCAGGAGCAACAAGGTGTGCTCGGCAGCAAGCGAGAGAGCACCGGGTGATGAGAACCAGAAGGCCAGGAGACCACCTGGCCAGAAATTCCACTCAAGGAAGAAATTTTCTCTGAGCATCGGGGGAAAAAAAGTAAAAGAAGAAGAGAAGGAGGAGGAGAGAGAGGAAGAAAGAAAAAAAACGTCTCTGAAGTCGCCACAGCAATCCGTAGATTTCACAAGCAGTGGAAACTTGACTGGAGGACAAAGTTCCGTTCCGTTCCCTTCCATTGCATTCCGTTCGCTTCCATTGCATTCCGTTCGCTTCAGAGCGGCAATGATGCTGTATAAATGGTCTGCATGGCGGCCTACAGCTAAACAGCTTTAAAGCAGTTTAGTTTAGTTTAGGAGTCGCAATCAGCAAGGCAACTCCAGTTCTGTACCCAGGGCCGGATTAAGAGAAGGACCCGGCCCCCTAGGCTACAAGGTGATGTAGGCCCCTCATGGAAGGCAAACTTCATAACAACATTACATAGACTGAATCATAATTCCAACCAAATAGAATTAATACGATTTAAAACTCCACCTGACACGGTAGACTAAATTATTAATGCCGCATCTTCTTACATTTCTCCAGCTTTATTGATTTTTACCCCCTTTGGCCAACTGGGGGCCCCATGCAGGTGGGGGTGGGGGGGCCTAGGCTGCAGCCATATCTAGCCTTTGCATTAATCCGGCCCTGCCTGTACCGCCCGCCAGACGCAGATTCAGACTCCGACTCCAGCTCAGACTCAGCCGCAGGCTCTAGTGGAGAGCCGGGGGGCCCCCTGCTGTTCCCGAAGAGCACGAGAGAGAGGGAGAGAGAGAGAGAGGGAGAGAGAGAGAGAGAGAGAGAGAGAGAGAGAGTGAGAGGGGGAAAAACAGAGAGAGAAAGTGATGGAGGGGAAAAAGAGAGAGGGGGAAGAGGAAGAGAAAAGCGGACAAATAGAGAAATAGGAAGAAGGAAAGGCATAGGGAAAGAGAAGAGTGTGATACTCAGAGAGAGAGAGAGAGAGAGAGAGAGAGAGAGAGAGAGAGACAGAGAGAGACAGAGAGAGAGAGAGAGAGAACGGAAAAATGAAAAGCGAAAAGCACAAGATAGAGAAGGGCTGTATACACAGTGAGTGAGGTGAGGCCCAGTGCGAGAGGAGGAGAGACAGAGGGACAGAGACAGACTGAGAAGGAGGGAGCAAGGGAAAGAGATAAGTAAAGGGGGAGAAAAAGTGAAGAGGGGGTGTGTCAAAGTGAAAGGCAGACCCAGGGAGAGAGAGAGAGAGAGAGAGAAATAGAGATAGAGGGCAGTGGGAGTGGGAGTGGGAGTGGGAGGAGGGTAGGGAAAGGGGAAGGTGTTTAAGAGGGCGTGCAAAGCAAGACAAAGTGGAGCTGAGTGAGTGGGTGATTGGGAGAGAGAGAGAGAGAGGGAGAGAGAGAGAGAGAGAGAGAGAGAGGGAGGGAGAGAGAGAGAGAGAGAGAGAGAGAGAGAGAGAGAGAGAGAGAGAGAGAGGGAGGGAGAGAGAGAGGGAAAGTGTATTTTTCAGAGAATGAGAGAGAGGGAGGGGAGGGTGGAGAGATGGAAAGGAGCACAGAGGAGAGCGCTAGGGGCTACCAGAAGAGAAGGAGCCAGAGGAATAAGGAGAAGAAGGATGAGGAGGGACTGCTAAGACCTTGGCAGAGAGAGAGAGAGAGAGAGAGAGAGAGAGAGAGAGAGAGAGAGAGAGAGAGAGAGAGAGAGAGAGAGAGAGAGAGAGAGAGAGAGAGAGAGAGGTGGGAGTGGATGGACTCACCGTGTGCTAGTAAAAGACTTTGAGAGGCTGCTGAAGACGAGAGGAGAGGAGGAGGAGGAGGAGGAGGAGAACAGCGTAGTAGGAGCTAGTGGGTAGGAGGGAGAACCACAGATGGAAAAGAGAGGCCAGGGGACCAAGAAAGAAAGAAAGAAAGAAAGAAAGAAAGAAAGAAAGAAAGAAAGAAAGAAAGAAAGAAAGAAAGAAAGAAAGAAAGAAAGAAAGAAAGAAAGAAAGAAAAGCAACCACCAATATATTAAATTCAGAAGTAGATGGAGATAGGAAGAAGCACAGCACAGTAAGGTGAAGTGTCAGAGAGGTAAGCACATATTTAATTCCACAGGTAGAATTTTTTGTTCTTTGTTCCCCTTCTGGGCCCTCACTGAAGCACCAATGGAGAAGAGAATGCACCACAGGCCAAATAACGGAATGATTCTACAGCGGGACGTTTCAGAGAAATATGGATGGAGATTTTTTTTTTTTTGCTGCACTTGGCATGAAACCAGGTGTGAACTTTATCTTATACGTCCCAACTCTCATCTCTCATCTGGGTCTTCTGTCACAATTAACACCCAACAGTGCTGAGTTTTGAACTCCTTAAACACAGCGATATATTTATTCATATCTGTTTTTACACACTAAAAAAAAACCCAAAAAAAAACAGGCCACATTTCGTTCTTTCTATTTTTTTGTTTTGTTTTTCTTCCAGGACAGGTGTTTTCTAAATCTTAATAATTCATTCTCAATAGATCGTCTGTGCATCTGTTTCAGTTCCTGGCAAAGTCAAATGTCAACACACACCTACCTACCCTGCTGGAAGAGAGCATCAGATATTTGTTTCAGAGTGCCATTATAGGGGGAAATCATACATCATGGAAAATGCAGGAGGCTGCTGCATAGCCCTGAGCAAGGCGAGGTGGAATGAAAAGTCACAGCGAGAGAAAAATAATAAAATCTTTTGCTCACATTTTGTCCCCTCATTTTCTCTCTCTCTCTCTCTCTCTCTCTCTCTCTCTCTCTCTCTCTCTCTCTCTCTCTCTCTCTCTCTCTCTCTCTCTCTCTCTCTCTCTCTCTCTCTCTCTTTCTGTAGTTCTTTCCATTTCTTTCTCAGAAAGACATTAAATCCTTGCACATGCAGGAGACCAAGGCACAGGCAAAAAAAAACCCACACACACATACACACTATACACTCACTCTGTCACATGCACGCACGCACGCACTCACGTACGCACACACGCACGCACGTACTCACGCAGACACGTCTCTCTCTATCGCTCTCAGTCTCTCTCACACGCACTCGCACACGCACACGCACACACACACACACACACACACACACACACACACACACACACACACACACACACACACACACACACACACACACACACACACACACACACAGAAGCATAAAAATAGGATCTCAGCATTTTGACATACAGTATGCATGATAATATCAATATGTAAAGCAGCAAGAAAAAATGCTGTTATTCAGGATATATATTCAGGAGCTGTGGAAAGGGGTGAAAATATACCCTGATCCTGCAGTGGCGGACAAAACAACTGCACGAAATTTGACACCAAAAAAAGGTTTTCTTGCAAATATTGACACCCCGCGCCCCCCACACACACACAACTCTGTGAAGTTCACTATTGTCTGACTCATGCCAAGATAAAAATATAGACAAACAAAAAGTTGGCTACAGAGTTTTTCTGACGCTCACAATGCAAAAGAACATAAACAAACAAAAACTTAATATAGACTGTTTTTTTTTGTGTGGCACAAAGCTAAACCTCAAAATCCTGATGCCGAATATCTCATATCTGCTTTGTTTACCGTGATTACAGTGCCTCAAGGCCTTGTTTTGGTTCATTTATTAAACCAAAACCAGATGCAACAGGCCAGATAGGGACGGCAATATTTCATACCGGAGATTAAATTATTGCAAAAAGTTGATATTAATTGCAATCCCAAAAAGACAAAAAGAAAATGCTCACAATATCTGACAACACTGCAATAACTAAAAAGAAATATATTAAAGAAATTAATTAATAAATAATACATAAATGCTGTAGACAGTTTGGAGCAGTAGAGTTAATTGGACTTTTCCACAACTCACATCTTTCCAGAGGGTCTGCTGGCTGTGCGACTGGGTGCCACTTTCCATATTGTCCTTTTGCTTTGAGCCTCTGAGCTGCAACTTCTGAATCACTGGGAAGCAAAGAGTCAAAGCCTCATTCCACTGGCAAGTCTGGGGAGTTTGCAAAAAAAAAGGGAGAGGGAGGGAGGGATGGATGGAGAGAAGGAGAGAGGGAGGGAGGGATGGGAGGTTTTTGGGATGGGGATGGAACGGGACGGGATGGAATTACTTCAACACTTGTGATTCCCATTAGAAGCCAGGCAGATGTCTCCTCCTGGTTGAAGGGAGAAGGCAACCCCCGCCCCTTCCCCTTTCCCAACTCCCGAAAAAAAGAAAAGAAAATAGTGGTGGTGGGGGGGGGAGGCACACAACATCTGACTTAAGTTTCCTGCAAGCAAGTTGACATATAATGACAGTGTTGGCTGATGCCGACTGAAGACTAATTCTCTCACTTCTTTTTTCTTTTCTTTTCTTCCTTTTTTGGGACTAAATCTCTCTCTCTCACTCTCTCTCTCTCTCTCTTTCTCTCTCTCTCTATCTCTCTCTCTGGCGTCACACACATCATAGCAGACATCTTTACAGGGTATACTTACTGTTGCTCCACGCACAAACAGATTTTATTGAGTAGAAGGTGAAACATCTGGGGTGGGTTTTGGCATGGAGCTGACCCTTTTATTGCAGACCGCCAGGAAGCATAAATATGAGAGTCATTACCGTAAGAGCTACTGTTTAATGTCGCACAGGAGAGGGGCCAGGTCGTAAGACGACGGGAGCAAATCTTTTGATCTGATTGATAATTGATGAATTATGGAATGTAAGGTATTTGATATTCCAGTCGAGCGATTTTTTTTCCAGATGACAGCTTTTTTTTACAGGACTAAAATAACACTATGACTGTATGGGCTCTTTTGAAATAAAGGCAAAATGTTTTAAATCTCTGAGAAATATGTCCAGTGGATAAAAAACTTCCTTTGAATGGGGATGTACAGTACCGTACACTTACATAAGTTCCACTTTGCACCGCACTTTGCTTAACTAAGCACAAGTCAAAAGAAATCTTACCGAGCGAGACTGAAACTCTTAAGATGGAGGCAATGTTAAATTCAAGGTTAGGTTATATATGAAATATCAGTGCGCCTGTGATCATAGCTGGCAGAGTGCCGGTGGCCCCTTGCCCAAGCCTGCAGCAGAGTCATGCTGACATCTAGGAGCCCACAAAAGCAGTAGCTCAAAGTAGCGCCCCCTCCAATGTCTTTGCCAAAGACACAGGGAGGAAACAAATAAACGCTAAAAATGCACAGCTTTGTCGAAATAACCTACCAGTGAGTAGGCTGATACAGTGGCATATAGCTCTAACCCTTACCCTAACCTAACCCTAACTTAACCTTAACCCCAACAAGTGATCCAGGAGCAGTCGGCAGCACAGCTCAATGAGTAAGTCGTATCGACAGGAAAACAGCTCTCTAAGGCTTTCACATAGGAAGAAAATAACTTAAAATGTGCAGCTTTGTCGAAATGAGCTTAAGTTGTGATAGGTCGAAATGAGCTACCAGTAGGATGGTACAATAGACTTAAACATCTTCCCGAAGCCTACACACTGATCAAAAGTCAATTGTAGCGGGGGCGCTGTGGCGCAGCGCGCTAAGCCTCCCACATTTGGGCTTGCATGCCCACCCACGGGGACCCCGGTTCGAGTCTGGCCGGGGTCATTTCCCGATCCTCCCCTTTCTCTCTGTCCCATTCGCTTCCTGTCACCATCTTCGACTGTCCTATCAAATAAAGGCATAAAAGCCCCTAAAAAAAAAAATATATATATATATATAAAAAGTCATTTGTAGCATACATAGCTCGATGAGTGGGCCATATCAACATGGCGCCCCCTTCAATGCCTTCTCCAAATGATCATATGAAGTAGTGTTGTGACGTTCGCGAACGAGCCTATTCTTTTGAACGGCTCCCAGAAGTGAACGATGGGAACCGGATCATAGCTGGGGGAGCAACTTTACAGCTTTTCCGTTCATTTTTCATTAATTTTAAGCATGTGACTTTGACGTGAGGACTACATTTGGGGGAAAACACAATTGTCTGCCTTAAAGCGTGGCAAAAACCGTCTGAAGAAGCAGGGGGTAATCAGTTGTTGTTTGGACAAAAGAAGAACAAGCCACTATGATCCGGATCCCGTCAAAGAGCCATACAGTAAATCCCATCTGTACAGCAAAGGGGAAAACCACAAAGACTGCATATTTTGTCTAAATGAGCTTTGATGCTTTAACATACACACCGCATCTAACACCTTCTCCAAAGAAAGAGGAAAGAAGATCACTCAAAGGAAGAACACTCAAAATCTGCATCCAGT
>NC_085879.1:40002635-40022635 GCF_034702125.1 Engraulis encrasicolus | reverse complement strand
ACATGTGAAGGGTACTGGATGCTCGGTTGCACAGAGATGGGAATCTCATTCTTCAAGTATACTGTGCTGATGTAGAGCATGTGATGGACCAGGATCCATACATGACACACACACACGCACGCACGCACGCACTCACGCACGCATGTAAGCACACACATACACACACACACACACAATCACAGATAATCCTACTGCTCCATCCTTGGCTAACAGCCTTCCATCACAGATGCACACACGCACACACATCCTCCCCCAATATAGTATCTTTGTGTGCCCTCCAATTGATTCTATTCATAATTTTGTGGACATTACATTTTTATTTTGCTCTTATAGGCCTACTTTGCAATAAAAATACATACATAAAGAGAAACATTCAATAACAAAAGCATGATGGCAACAACACGTGATGCATATAAACACAACAACACACCCCAAATCCCCAACATTGTACTGTAATCAAAATACACCCATGCTTGGCTAGCTTTATTTGATTCCTTTTGCACCCTTGAAATCAAGACTTCAAAAACAGCTGTCTCTGACATAAGTTGAAGGCATTCCTTAATTTCTGGTCTATGCGGGCTCTTCCACAGTGGTGTAGTCTACTTTTTTTTGGTGGGTATACTGTATATTTGAGCATTTCTTGAAGTGGGTACACTGTATATATTTGTGCTATTCAAATCAATGGATCAATCAATTTTAAGTGGGTATACTGAAATCTCTGAAATTTACTCCGTATACCCGCGTTCTACGTAGACTACACCACTGCTCTTCCATTTACGGAGTAATAATTATAACTGTCTGCTACCAGAAAACCTGTCATCATCAGTCTACCTTCTGCTTTTGGAATACCTGCTGGCATAAATGACTTATCTCCTAAAAGGCAGAATTGGGTAGACTCTGGTAAAAGTTGACGGAGTCAGTCCTCATATTTTTCAAAACTGCATTCCAAAAGGGCAATATCAAGGGGGGGTCCCAGAGTACATGGAGAGATGCAAATACCTCTTTATTACACTTCTAACATTTGACTTCCATCCATATTAACCCCAGCAATAGCTAAAGAATGCTAAACTCTGCCCACACCAAAACAATCCCTAACCTGTGGGGAAACATTTTTTTACACATTTTACACATTTAGTTTTCAGTTCACACAAGGAAGAGCGTGACACTGTTTCTTCACAGTTCACCACTTTTTTTTTTTTCTTTGGTGCTGACGTTTCGGCACTTAGGCCTTCATCAGAGTAACCATACCACAAGTGAAAAGACTTCTTAAATAAACAGATTTTGTTTTACCAGTAACAACAACACTGCCAAGAAAAACACTGCTAGATTTATGGGGCCCAAAATGTGGTGTTGTCATTAAATGTTGTGAAAACATACACAAAATACTTTGTCCATTCATCTTTGTAAATGAATAGAAGACGAGCTCTTTTCTTGCTCTCCTAACGTTGGATAGTGAATCTGATATGAATGTTGATAACGGTCTCCTATCGAACATCTGGAAATCCGCGGCAGGTTTTCCGCCTTGAGTTGAACTTTTTGCAACTCGATCCGCCCGGCACGGAGAGTCGGAGAATCCGCAACCCGCCTTGCGCTGATATTAGACTATTTTAAATTTGAATTTTTGACAAACAAACAACAACAATAGAACACATCCGCCTCCTACTGTAAAATCCGCCGTCTGTGTGATCGCGCCATTAGAGGGGAACAACTGACACCCCACAATGCTCATTAGATGTAAACACACAGACACAGACACAGACACAGACACACACACACAGACACACACACACACACACACACACACACACACACACACACACACACACACACACACACACACACACACACACAAACACACAAACACACACAGAGATAATCCAACTTCCCCATCCCTAGCTAACAACCTTGCACCACTACCACTACTTGTCGGCCCCTGAGGACTGTCGGCCCACTGGAGCACAGAATAGTGTTCAGCGGACATTCACTATTCCATAGGCTACAGTAAGTTCTCTTCTGTTTGGTCCAGCACCTGTGTCTCTGATGTGCGTGCATTCTCTGTTTTTTTCCCTCTATGCCATATTACTAGTCCAGCCCTGCGTGATTCTCAATTATTTTCGCAAAAATCTTAGCTCTCTGATTGCCGTTTCAAAGCCAGACAGTGATTATAAGCTGGTTCAGTGTACTGCCTTAGCGAGACTACTGCTTTTTGTCCAAACATATGTATTCACATCAGCTGAAAAAAGGGGGAAAAAAGAAAACAAAGGCTTCATGTTCAAAGCATAACATTTACATGTACGATCCATATCATTTTCATGTACCCTATTTGCATTACAATAGACGACCATCAAGCTATAGACCAGGAAAGAAAGGTACAGATATAGCTGAAGCCATGCAGAGGCCAATGAAACACACTAACAAAACTAAATATATACAGTATGTTTGTCATTTATATTATACGAGTCAGCAGGAGAGGAGGTTAAGGGAAGAAATAAAAGAGGTAAAGAGTTGAGGATTTCTTTAAACAAAGCAGACTTATATTACAGTACCCCATACCGGCTCTCTGGGGAACCCTGCAATTGATTTGATTTTTCCTTGAGTAAGCGGTGCAAGCGAACAAAACATTGGGAGGGAAGAAGGGGTGGGATAACACCTCACACGGTCTCATGGGGACTCCCTTTGAACTCCAAAAGCCTGCAAAGCAAATAACACAAAATGAGGATTACAGTAGTGCAAATCTCTCCCCAAGTTTTTCTGTTTCTCTTTTTTCCCCTCTTCTTTGCATTCTTTTTTCTCCACCTCTGGAGAAAAGCTGCTTGCCATAGGATTTGCTCAATTTCTTGCTTGGTGGGACAGGTGTATTTACTTTTGTAATTGTATTCTTCAGTCCTCTAATTCAGAATGCGAGGGAACATTAATGCAACTAAGTTCTTTGCTGTGTGTGTGTACACTCTAAGAAGGAATGTGTCATTTGTCTGACACATTCATTGTGTTAGGACGGTTTTAACACATTATGTGTAGAATATGACACAACATGAGTAGTATTCAGTTGAAGCGTGACACATTGAAGTGTGAAGTTGTAGTTTGACACATTTTGTGTTAGATCACACATTGCTACGTATTATTTAAAATGTATTTAAAATGTACAAAGTTGTCGAATAAACGGACATTTGTTGATCACAATCAACGAATGTAGCTTAATTATGAATCAAAAAATGTTTTTGATTTTTCGTTTTGACCAATGACCTTTCACCTTGCGACATGACTCTCTCCATTTCGGGTATTGATAAGACGCTGCAAGCCACAGCTCGGTCTTTTCTGCTCCGGACGAGCGTGACCTTCCTTCCTCCCCCGATAGGAATCGGTGACGAGGATTAAGCCTCATGAGAGGGTGAGTTCAGTTAACATAATGTCAATGTGGGATTGTCGGTTATACTGGGAATTGTGTATGTTTCGCTATATGGGGGCTTAACATCAGTAAGTTCGCTCCTTCACTAATAAGTTGCTGGTTTCTTGCTGGTGTGCCAGTTGTTAGCTAGACCGGACAAGGTCGCCTCGCCACACGGTAAGAAAGTGAGTTTCTATTTGGCCAACTGAATAAGTTGTAAATCTTGTATTTTGGTTTACATTTACGCAATGAAGCACACCCAGTTGTTTTTTTCCTAAATGGCCAACAATTAGCTGAGCCTCGGCTAATGTCGCTAGCATTTCAGTTGGTGTGTTTCAGTAGCATGTTGCTAGCGGCACCACCAATGGGCACGGTCGTGTCAGGTTTTATCAGTCGTTGTATCCACGGGTGTTTTTATCTTATGGTTGTAAGATATTAATAACGGAATGACTTGGTTTGGTATTTTGACATAGTGCGCATTTTATTTTGGGCGCGAATCGTTAGCCCTAAGTCGTTACCCTTAGACGTTCTATTCCCTATCAGCTAACGCAATGCATGGTGCAACCATGTTCCAATGCGTTGGGAGTGCACGCTACAGCATGAATGACAAATAGTAATAAGCTTGGGCTTGTGTATTTAAGTCACATGTAGTTTCCACATTAGTTTTAGCATACAGGTATTGGATATTCATAACGGAACGACTTGGGGGATGTTTGATTTTTCTTATTGAAATATATTTCACCATATTTTGGGCGCGAACAGCCCTAGCTCTTTCCCTCGAACATTCGATTCCCGCTCAGTTAGCCCAGTTAGCCCTATGTTGGTGCAACCATGTTCCAATGCATTGGGAGGGCAGTGCACGCCATGATTTGAAAAAAAGACTGATCGGCTGAATCGCCTCAGTAATAAAGCATTTTGAGTTAAGATTTGAAGTAAAACGTTCATCAGCGTAGGCTACTTGTCTTAAAATCAGCTCCACTGGTAGGTGCCAATGGAGTAAAGGGTGTAACAGCTATGTAATAGCCAGTGTTGGGAAGTAACGGATTACATGTAAACGGATTACTGTAATCCTATTACAAATCTTGAGTAACTGTATCCCCTTACAGTTCTTACATTTCTGGTCATCTGACGCATTGTCAAATACTAAAAAATAGACCATGCAGTAAAAGCTCCTATGTACATATCATATTAATGTTGATGCTATCAGTAGTTTAAAGGGGGGGTCTTTTTTTTCTTTTTTTTAACATTCAGACTGAACCCAAGCACCATTGCATTACAGCAAAGCGCTGCCTTCAACCCCTGATCTTGATCTGATATCATGTAGATCTTGATGTAATATCATGTAATGCGGTTGGCTATTTCGTAATGGATATTAAAATGGATGACATAACGAGTTAAGAAACCCTGACTTATTCTCTGAATGCCCTCTTACCCTATGCCTGAGACAAGCCACAACACAAACACTAAATTCTATCAATTTAAATTCACTTAAAAAAAAAGTACAATCTGACATCGGACATCATCCCACATTCAAGACTTAACAGGGGACCTAAAATATGTTGCTTGGTTATATTGATAGTCCTGCTGGATGTGTAGTTGGCTTATTTATAGTACATGTAATATAAAATGAGACTTCTCTAATCTGTGTCTCCTCACTCGTTTCCTTTCTGTCTCCTATGTCAAGTTACACAAGAAAAAGCACATTTTGACAAGGATCAACGCCTGTACGTCTGTTGTCTCTTGTGGCCTTTTCCCCATCCTAAAACAGTTGTTTTTTCTCTCCTGCTAAAGCTGGATTCAGAGTTCAACGACATCTGCGAGGGAAAGGGCGATTTGTTCATCAGAAGATGGGATGCCATCATCATTCCACATCTGATCGACGTTGCGCTTAAGGAGAAGAGTGAAATTGCTGCCCTCGTTCAGGGAGTGACAGACCTTACAGATGGTATGTTTTCACATATTTTATTAAGTACTGGTAAATCTTCAATGTTAGACTGTGTTGGTAGCCATTGGTTTTTTTTCCGTCTTTGACACCCTTTTGTATTAAAACTAAACGCAATGAGGGGAAAATGTAATTTTTAGATGGAACTGTGTGTTAACAGGATCTGAATCTCCTCGAGGTATGGCGGATTGAGAGCATCTTTTTTGTCATTTGCAGATGAGAAGACCTACAAGATGTTGGTTGTACTAACTCGTCTTCTGCCTCCAGTCGCCTCCAGTCGCTGCAGTGTCAAGTCGGCAATCACCCATCTTATTGATTTTGTACCCGTAAGTTTTGATTGGTTGGTTTTTACAAGCATTTTATTTGTAATGTATAACGTGTTGTGAAATTGGAGCGTCAGTTTACTGTCGACAGGGATGGGCAGTATTGCTATTACATCTAATTGAAATACATTTTGAAATACAAAATACTATTTTGTATTTTTATTTCACATAAATGAATTGCATGTATTTGTATGTTGTATCAAAATACTTTCCTCCAGTATTTTGTGTATTTCACAAAACTACAAATACAAATACTTTGTTCTAAAGAATGTTATTACACAATATGAACACATGATGGTGCTGTAGGTTAAAGAGTATATGAATGCCCTTAGCTGAATTGGAGGTACATGATTGGATTTCTTAAGCCTTGACTGAACAGGAAGTTCAATTTGTTTCAAGGTGATTGAGGAATGAATTAAATGATTAGCCAATGAGGTGTTAATGTTTTCCCCATGTCATTCAAACTTGCTTTCAGTTTGCCATTTAGGGCCTTTTGTGTAGAATTGAGATATTACCTGTGCATATTGTTTTAAAACTAGCTGTATAAAGTGCCTTCCAATATGCAACCTTGCTTCCTCCACTTCTGCTTGTGGCCTCGTACCAGGAAGTAATACGTCAGGATGACATCACTGACAACAGCATTACATTTAAATATCTCATAAAAGCTTAATTGTAAGGTCTTTGTCTCATTTGCAATTGGGATGATGAATGAAAAACAGTCCTAAAACCTAATTGTTTTCTCCACGGAGGATGGGCCAGGAGGCGGGGCGAGGCCACAAGCACAAGTGGAGGAAGCAAGGTTGCATATTGGAATGCACTCATAGAGCCAACCAGTATAGTTGCAATACCCTGGCCACCATGCTATAGGTAGCGCAGTTTCAATGAGCAGTATAGTTGCAATACCTACTCTGGCCACCATCCTATAGTGCACTTTTTTTTAAAAGCACTTGTATCTCTACTTTGTCACAGAAATGATTGCTATTCTTATGACACTGACATGTTAATTCAGACAAATTAAGTCAAGAGTGAAGGGTGACCAGTTGAGAGATGTTCTCATTTGCAGGCCTCATAAACCGGCCTCATCACCAACGTTGGAATGCGAAGCTGTTTGAAAAATTAGTTATTATGACACAGCCTACAGTATATCACCCTTATATAGTATTATTCAACTTTTTGGTCTTGTGTTTTCCCCACTGGGATGATTAAGGCCATACATACTTACTTGACCTACATGTATTGAAAATACATGTAACTGTATCTTTGCCCATCCCTGACTGTCGATATAATTGGAAAGGTGTAATGACACTCCATGATGCTTTCTTTATAGAGTGGCTAACTTAACCTGCATAGAAAATTGACACATTTCATTTTGTTATACACTTGCCACATTTCATTTTGTGTTGCACACATTTTGTGTTGTACAACTGTAAATCTAACCAACTTGCCGTGCGCCAGATTGATCCATACTAGTTGCTCAACACAACTGGAGTTGGACAGTTGTCTGAAATGTTCTGTTTATATCTGTTTCAGACTGGAACTAACATCTCGACACTCTGTGATGCCACTGAGTCTGAGGGCAAAGCACTCCAGCCACATCTCGTTTCTGTTGGTCGCTTCGAGGATGCAGCACAGCAGTACGTCATCGTTGGGAAGAGTGACAAAGTCATCATTCCACTGGACGAAGATCTCACTGGTGCTGTGGACAAACTGTTCAAGGTCTTCTGGGTCTGCAACCTTTCATATCCACCTGAACTCTCCTCAGTTTTTGCATTCTTGGAGTGTGTCTACAATATCCCTCTCTCCACAACCAGGAAGGCGCGGGTAATGGACCTAATTTCCAAAATGAACTCAGTTCAGTAATCATAACAGCAATGTATATTTGTCCAAAATGCAATATGTGCTTCAAGCAGAGGCACTTGCGTGAAGTGCATGCATTGTCAGATCAATTAGACTTCACTCTGATTTGCAGCCAGGATGGTTGCCCTAGGACATACCAATGTATTAATTCTTTTTCCAAACACTTGAATCGACAACACAAATGTACAAATGATTTTGAGGATCATCAGCCTTATCCACAGCCTTATCCTCAGCCTGATCCACTACACGCCACCTCATCAGAATTGCCTCGTCAAAATGAAGCTGAAGAGCTCTCCAACAATAACTGTTGTGCAGAGGGCATTGTTGAGCCTGAACGCTCTCTGACCAGGCCCAAGGGGGCTACAGCAAGATTTGTTGCAAAAATGTATAGTGGTTCAAATGTTAGCCTCACTGATGTAACCCGAACTGTAAACAACGTGAAGGACCTAATGGAATCTACTGTAAGTGGATTGCAAGATTCAGTCATTTCAACTTTAAAAAGTTTGGGTGTGCCAGAGAACGATGAAAGGGTGCAGTCGCTCATGTGTGACTTTGAGAGTGCCAAACACACGTTTGATGAAATTGATACACCCCATAAAATGAGCACATATTTCTCAGATAAATTGGATATGGTACAGCCTAAAGAGATTTTTCTCGGTCACAGAACAGATACATTACGAAAAGATGGTCAGATAAAGCAGGTTTTAGCACCTGATACTTGTCAATATATACCAATTATTGATACGATTCAGTTTCTCTTCTGTAATGATCAGATGCAGCAACTATACTTTCAAAGCAAGAAAAGAAAAGATAACAAAATGACAGATTACAGTCATGGTTCACGGTTTTTGTTAAATCCATTGTCTTGCTTGCATCCTGATTTTCTTCAAATTCAGTTATACTACGATGATGTTGAAACAACAAATCCGTTAGGATCCAAGACCAAGATCCATAAGATGGGTGCAGTCTACTTTGTGATAAGGAACTTGCCACAGCAATTTACTTCATCTCTGTCTCATATTCACCTTTGCCTCCTCTTCAATTCCATAGACAGGGAGACGTATGGCCTTGGTAAAATAATGGAGCCTTTGCTGGAAGACCTTAGACAACTTGAGAGTTGTGGTGTTGACATAAATGTGAATGGGCAAAATCACAAGTTGTATGGGACCATAACAGTTTTAACTGCAGATAATTTGGCAATGCACACCTTGTGTGGTTATGTGGAGAGCTTTAGTGCTAATAAGCCTTGCCAGTTCTGTTTAATTGACAAGGAAGAAATGCAGACTGTGTCGTAGAGCTGGGCGGTGTACGGTTTAAAAACCGTGATCTCGGTTTACACTACACAAGGTTCTCTTTTTGATAAGAGACGGTTTTGTTGTTGTTGTTTATAGCCTACTATGTTATGTGCGTGAGCTTCATACTCCGTGTCACACTTCCAAAGATTCTTCTAATTCATAAGTCTCTGACACTTCATTTCAACTCTGCTAAGTCCACTGTTGTTGCTGTTCTACTAGGGAATGTCACCACAATGTAAGATGTTGATTGAGCTAATAAAATAATTGGTTACGCGCTAGAGGCTAGTGAGAATGAAACATGATGAACACACATGGCATGGATGAATCATGACAAACATTTCAATTCATTTAGCCTACCTTTGATCTCACAAAGTTAAATAAAAGGCAATTCTATGTGGTGCTATGTTAACAGGCTACAACGGTTACCTGATTCTTAACTGTATTTAATTACCATCCCAACTGTTGTGCGCGCTGCTGTTAAGACTGCTTATAAGCTAAAGTAGCCTAGCTTTCAAATGCAATGGGCAGACATTGCTACATTGCTATATTTGTTTGAAATGATTTGGGGGCAAAATAGGAGCGAAACACATCGCGATTTGACACAAACTACTGGACAAAATACCTTCTACGTTGGATTTGGACTTTAATTCAAAGACAATATGCACACAATGTCAAGTAAATCCGTTTGTTTTCCGTGTCTGTCTTCAGTCTGTTTCGTTTTTGTCCCACTGTTGTTTACTCGCTAGTCCAGCGGCAGCGCAACACGCCGGATGTGTTGCCAGGTGTAGAACGACAAATAAGCATTTCGTGTTGCCAGGTGTAGAACGAAATAAGCTGTTTTGGGCTGTCTTGGAAAAAAGCCCAAAACAGCTGCTTATAATCATTTAACCCTTCTTCCTTGAACAATCTATGGCACCCTGGTCAAGATTTTAGGTTATTTTATAAAATGCTGCATTTTCTCTAATTTGAGACTTTCTTGGAAAGGGGAAATATAAACTATAAATTATAGAACATATTATTGAAATGAAAAAATGATAAAATATAAATGGAGATTAATTTAAATTCATGATTTTATCTCATTTTAACATTTAATTTGAGATCTTTTCCTCAGAAAGATTAAGATTTGGGGGGAAATCGTCGCATATCAAAAAACCGTGCAGAAAACCGTGATATCAATTTTCATCAAGAAAACCGTGATGCTAATTTTTTCCAAAACCGCCCAGCCCTACTGTGTTGGATGATGACAAAGTAGAAATGCGAACTAGACAGAATTACACAGAACATGCCATCTTGTGTGATGCGAGCGCCACAGGAGTGAAAGAGAATTCATGCTTAAACACCTTGAAGTACTTTCATGTCACAGAAAATATATGTGCCGACATCATGCATGATGTACTAGAAGGTGTTGCTCCCTTGGAACTGAAGTTATTGTTAAGACATTTGGTTTATGAAGAAAAGTGTTTAACATTACAACAGTTAAACAACAGAATTGTAACATATGACTATGGCTATTCAAATATTAAGAATAAGCCTAGCGTGATTGTGAACTTAAAATCATCTGAAGGAGCTATCCGTCAAACCGCCTCCCAAATGTGGTGCCTTATACAGGCTTTACCGTTTTTGGTGGGGGATCGTGTTGATAGGAGTAATGAGTACTGGCACTTGTTTATTTTGTTGCGTGAGATTTGCAGCATTATTTTTGCGCCAGTCGTGACAACAGGTCTTGCTGTTTTTTTAAAGCAAGTCATTATTGACCATCATTTACTTTTCAAAAAGCTCTACAGTAGGAATCTCATACCTAAGCACCACTTCATGACTCATTATGCAAGGTTAATATGTTCATTTGGTCCCATCTCTCAACTCTGGTGTATGCGTTTCGAAGGGAAACATAATCCGTTTAAAAGACATGCCCATGTTGTTTGTAATTTTAAAAACATAGCTAAAACTTTAGCCTACAAACATCAAGTGCAACAACTAACTAACTTTAAAATTCGAGACCCCTTTTGCTCCATTCCGGATGTAAATAATGCTATTCCAGTACTGGTGGGAGCCTTGCAGGTACCACCAAGTATCCTTGATGAAATGAAAGAAATAATCAAGAAAGAGTTCACCATGACCAGCACCATCTACGTCACACATTTGATAAACCATAATGGGCAAGAGTATAGAACAGGGTGTGTGCTTTCTCTGAAAGCACAGAGTCATGGGGAGTGTTTATTTGGTGAGGTTCTTCACCTCATCCCAAACGAGCATACCTTTTTAATGGTTGTTACCTTGCTGGATGTTTTGTATTTCGACTACCATTTTTATGCATATGTGGTGAAAGTGTCGAAGACCATCAAACTGGTCATACTAGATGATTTGGCTGATTTTAGGCCCCTTGATATTGTACGAGATTTCAACTCAGATAAACTGTATATAAACCCTAAATATAAAATCTTTTAAATCTGTGTAATATGACAGATGCATTGTACTGTATAATTTGTATCAATTTTGTACTGTATATGTGTGTATGAATAAAAAATACTATGGTCTTGATCATCTAAATAGTTTGTTTTCCCCCCTCAAATTAATTGTTTTTGTTAAGTTCCGGTTTTATAATGGTGCAGTGATAAGCATCAATAAATAACACATTCGTAAGAATAAATGACACATTTATGAGTTAAAAAAAATAACACATTACTTACACAAAGTGTGTCAGGAATGACACATTTATGAGTTTAAAAAAATAACACATTACTTGCACAAAGTGTGTCAGGATGACACATTTCTGTGTCAATAAAGATGACACATATGATGTGTTATCTGAAAATTGACACAAAATGTGTTGTCCCTGAGCACACACACCACATGTGTTGAAATTCAACACAAGTTGTGTCATTTCTGACACATTCCTTCTTAGTGTGTATGTGGGTGTGTGTGTGTGTGTGTGTGTGTGTGTGTGTGTGTGTGTGTGTGTGTGTGTGTGTGTGCGTGTGTGTGTGTGTGTGTGTGTGTGTGCTTGATATAAAAAAGTTTATGTATATACATCTGTAGTGGGGGTTGGGTTTTTGCAACCCAAATCTGAGAAGTTTCTTCTTTTCAAATGAGTATTAAGTCGGTATAAAATTGATTTGCAATCTGGGAGCTTTAGTAATCAATTCATGTATTTCTTTTCCCTCAGATGAAATGAGCATCTCGACAACCAACCAACAGCTTTTGCCAAATAATAGTCAGAAACCAAGACAAATTACCAGGACATTTCTGCACAATGTTCCAGATCTAATCACTTTCTCACAAAGGTTGCACTTACGCATGATGACACATGTACGTATATAGCTGACACATGAGACCCATGCATGAACAGTATAGGACATGTTTGCATGGGCTATATGCATTCATGGATGATGCTTGTGCACCACCATGAATTCATGTATGAAAGACACATGCATGGCCCACATGCATACATACATAGATGACACGATAAAGATAGTCTGGGTATTTTTGGAGCAGATCAGCCCTTCACACAGCTACTGAGGATGGTCGGCCCACCGGGAAAATGCCCTGTATGCCCGATAACAGTCAAGCCTTCAATAGTTCACATTCCTTCATAGATAGCACAGTCACACACATTTCTGCCCTCGGGACATCTTAAGGTAAGCAGAACTCGCATCTGCTGACACTTTTGCGTGGCCCTCATGCATACATACGTAGATGACACTAGGGTCCACATGCATGCATGGACGACACTTTCGTATTGTCCACGTGCAGACATAAATGACACTATAGCAGGTCTGGACTGGGATGAAAAATCAAGCTGGGCTTTTTTTTAGCCAAGGCCGTCTCCAACAGGCATTGAGTGAGACAGCAATATTTAATCATCAAATATGAGGTATTTTGACCCTGACAGCCCAAATGCTTTATTACAGTTTTTCTCGATTGGTTTGGCTAATTTCTCAAAACTGAGATGACATTCTCAAAACAACACGGACAAATCTCCAAACCAACTTACAATTTCCCACAACAGAATGGCATTTTTCATTGCTTTCATCAAATTTCAAATGCTTTGTACATGTCTCAAATTTTTAGTACATCTCGGCAGATGGCTTTATACAAGTACCCTACAGTTGACACATTGAGCATACATTTAGCACATTTTCCAAATAAATTGACCTGTCTTATCTAAACGAATTAGACAATTCTCAGTCTAATGGTTGCCCTCTCCAAAACATGTCAGCATGATTTCATTGTGTGAGTCATCATATGCAAAGTAGTCTACACAATTGTCAAAACTGTCAAGGGCATAATATTTTAAGAATTTCTTTAAGAATGTCTTTACTGTAAACAGTAAATTCATGACAGTGTTCAACAGGCCAGATGGTATTGTAACTTTACTAGTTTTCAGAAAATAATTTTACAACTGTGTATACTACCGTTTCCTCTGTTATTTGGCTAATTTCTTGACATTTTTTCAAACGGAATTCTGTGGAAGGAATTTAGTTTCGACACACGGGTAAACTGTTTTTGGAGTGATATGAGCAAGTGATGAGGATCCATGGCGTTATGCTGAACCATCCAGTTTATTTTGACAGAATGACTAAATGAATGCAAATGAGCCAAACCAATTGAGAAGGATATATGCCATTTTTATGGTATTGACTATTTATGTGGGAGAAGGTTTAGTGCTGATGCAAGAATGAGCTGTTCTGGGAGGTATATGACATTTTGCTAGTTATCTGAACTGTTGTGCAGAAGTGTAAGAATGTTTAGCCAAATTACCCAAAATTTATAGAAATGTCATCTGGGTTTCAAGAAATTAGCCAAACCAATCGAGAAAAACTGTAATCTTTATAAATGCTTGCTCCATATGCATATATACGTGGATGACACTATGGTGTACGCATGGTCCGCATGCATGGAGGATTCTTAGCCATGTGTCCCAAATCATACAGCGTTAAAACTTTTGTGTGGTCCACATGCTTACATGGATGCATGGACGATTCTTATGCATGTTCCAGTGCATGCTTGAATGCACGGATGGATGCACGGATGGATGCATGCATGCATGGATGGCTGGATGGATGGATGGATGGACGGACGGACGGACGGACGGACGGATGGATGGATGGACAGATGGATGGATGGATGGATACATGGATGGATGGATGGATGGATATATGGACGGACGGACGGACGGATGGATGGATGGATGGATGGATGGATGGATGGATGTGCAAACAGCTTCAGGACACATGTGGTGTTGTTTTGTTTACCCATGGAACACTCTCAGCGGGATGCGAGCAATCTGATCCTCCATTAGTGCATTGCTGCCTCGGCTTGCATCGCTGCTTATTAGCCAAAGCTGACGAAGCCAAGGCTGACGAACCCGCCGAGCTCCTCATAATTTCCTAATGAGGAGCTGGGGGGTGAGACATCGCTGTGTGTCTGTGTGTGTCTGTGTGTGTGTGTGCGTGTGTGTGTTTGTCAGTCCATGTGTGCATGCATGCACGTGTGTGTGTGTGTGTGTGTGTGTGTGTGTGTGTGTGTGTGTGTGTGTGTGTGTGTGTGTGTGTGTGTGTGTGGAGAGGAAGGGCTGCCAATCTGGCCTTAATCACATTGATATCCGTTTGAAAAGTGTTTTATTAGAGAGATGGTATTGCAGAAAGAGGCGAGGTTAGAGCTGGGCCTGATGCTTGGGCGTCATGGGGAATGGCTGATGTCTCTCATGTATGACTCCCGGTACGTTTGTAATTTGAAAATCATCATTAGTGTTTTTGTAATAGTTTTTATCAATTATGGCAATGTGCCATTGAAAGAGAGAAAACATCACATAATCAAGGTGGTGAATTTGTCGCTAATGAAGTTGAAACAACATATTACTTACATTACCGTTTATTGTGATTGTCTGTGTAGAGATTTGGCTAATGCAAACAGCCCCTTAGATGCATGGACAGCCTTGTTTCACAGGAATATACTTTTACAGTAGGGGTAGTAGCTTGTCAAATTTGGTCCTTTAACACAGAACTGAACAAAATTCCAACTGCTTAGGGATATTTTTTACACAAATACTTGTAGAAAATCTGGGTACTGATGCAAAAAAGAAATTATACTCAAAAGTTACAAAGATTTCATAGCCTTCAAATCCAAATGGCCTCATCATGTCAAAGACAATTTATTTGAGGAATATGAAACAAAACCATCCCAGGAATGGCCCCAATTTATCTGAAGGATGTACGTACTGAGACCTATGTTCCTGCCAGGGAACTGCAGTCCTCCAACCTTGTAGTGATGGGATTTTTGTTTTTGTTCTTCTTACTATGGAGAGACGGCTCTTTCGGCTCCCAAACGACTCCCTATATATATTTTAACATTATAAATAAATTAAAAGTTTTAATTTCATTTTACAACATTTTGTTTCATTATTGACATTGTGAAGCACTTTGGGCAGTGTATACTGTGTAAAAGCCTTCATGAACAACACTTTTATCATAATCGGTCATTAATAATGACCCAACATACCCAAATACAAAGTAAATTAAAAAGGTATTAATACATACTATGCATTTCTGATTGCTGTAACACCTGCTCTATATCCACTGGCACTTTTAGAGGATACACACAATGAGATGGAGGGTGAGAGAAGGACAAAACAAACAAAAAAACAAAACGGCTCCCAAAAAAAACCCCAAAGCGGCTCCCATTGCAGAGCCGGTTCCTGTCGTTCACTTCAAAGAGCCGGCTCTTAGAGCCGAACGGTTCGCGACCGACACATCACTACAACCTTGCCCCCTGCTCGCTCTAAGGCTAAGCAGTCCCAGTCAAAGCTGTTCAAAGATGTTCACTGACATTGTTCCTAGGTGGTGGAACAAGCAAATCTAGTTGCTGCTGTTTTAAAGAGATACTGTACCATTTCTGGAAATAAACTTACTTTACAGTTCCCGTGCAGTTAAATGATTGAGTTTTGACTCTCTCCTGTAGGCCTTTCCAGTGATTCTCTGAGTTCGGCAGTGCAATTTTTAACTCCAAGCTAGCAAACTATTAGCATCGAATCTTATACGTAGCTTCCTGCTGGACCCATAATATTACTACTCTCAAACCATTGGAGAGTTTATTTAAAAAAGCACTTAAAATTTTAGATAAAAAACCTCTTTCATACCACCATTGTAACATTTTAGATAAGTACAACCTATTGAGTTTTGACAATTTCTGTAAATTCTCCTATAGCTGTCTTCTTTATAAGACTTTGCATGGCCTGGCGCCACCTTGTTTACAGGATTTTATAAAATATCGTCAAACACGAGTAACTCGAGCAGTGGTCAATAAAGATGTAGAGATTCCTTTCAGGAAAACCTCTTTCAGTCAAAATGCATTATCTACTAAAGGCGGCATATTATGGAACTCTATTCCTCTGCATATAAGGGAATGTCCCTCTTTAGCCACCTTTAAGATGGAGTATAAAAAGTGGCTTCGAGCCCAACAAACATGTTCACACTGATGGTCTGAGCCTCTACACAGTGTACACGCACACACACACTCACATAACACATGGCCCTATTTTGGGACCTTTTTCTTTTCTCTTTTCCTTTTATTTACATGCATGCCTTTTGCTTCTGTAGTGGGTTTTATTTCTTTTGTTACTAACAGTCTGTTTTATTTTAAAGTCTATTGCTTGTAAACATCTAGCCTGCCTATTGGACACCAGATGGAAATTAGCCCTTGGGCTACAATCTGGCATGTTTACATATATGTACATGTATGTATATGTTCATTAATGTGCAATGTCCTGAACAAATAAAGTAAAGTAAAGTAAAGTAATATGCAATGACAATTGCTAGTTATTAGTAACTAGAAGGAGCACCAACAGAGAAAGAGAATGGCTGAAAGAACGGGAGAAAGGTGAAACTTAACTGAAGGAGAGGTGTAGAATTACCTTCTGTGCACAAATAGTTTAAGTATCATTTTACGATGACTGCTTGGCAAAAGTTCAGCCAACTGATGAATGAATGTGCACAATCTTGGAATAGACATTGCAGTCCTTGTTTGATTTCTAAGCAGGCCGTGCAGTGTTGGCAAGCAGATTGGGGCAGAGTTGATTTTGTCTTCAAAAACAGAACACTTATGGTAACACCATGTCATCAGTCTTTTTGTCAAATGAAATGCTTTTATAGGCAGATGACTAATATAAAAAATGTTTGTTAATTGTGTAAACAAATAATAATTGAGAATTTCTCCTCTCTCTCTCTCTCTCTCTCTCTCTCTCTCTCTCTCTCTCTCTCCCTTCCTCTTTCCCTCTCTCCCTCTCTCTGTGCGTGTGTCTGTGGATTGATTTAAAAAAAAAAAAAAAAAAAGCTTTTCACTTGTTTGCAGAGGATCCCTAAAACAGCATTCTCAACATTCTCAAATAACATATGAGACATCATTTGGTGCCCATCGTTCACATCTAGTAGGAGCCGTTCAAAAGAATTGATTCCTTCACCCACGACACAACACTAATAATGATGCCCTTGAAAAATACTGTTACATTACCTTAACACAGGGATGTCAAACTCAGGCCTGGGGGCCAAATTTGGCCCGCGGAGCCATTTTATTTGGCCAGCGAGATCTTTTCAAATGTGTATTAGAGTTGGCACTCCTACACCATAACTGTATAGCGTATTAAGATTTTAACATGAAAAATTGTATATCACAGGAGTATGAGTGGGCCCAGGCCATTGAAACAGCACACACTCTAATGCAACAGAATATGCAGGCACATTTGAATTTGAAGATGAGAATCTGTTTAACCATAGATTCAAACATGAGCAATTTTACTGAGTTTTTGTAAAAACATATAGAGTTTGGCCCGCGACTTCGTTACAGATTTTGAGTTTGACACCCCTGCCTTAACACATCCATTGCCTCAGTATGTTAGTAATCATTACAAAGGCCTACAAACCCTTTCAATCTGTTTCCTTTTAATTACTTCAGCTGTTTCCATTTGGATTTTCCCTTAAGTTATTTATACGCTGGCATTGGTGAGCTGTAACAACTAACTCTGTGCTTGATTAACGATGGGTGAATCTCACTAGCCTGGCTCTCGCGCAGACCCTTGGTGCTTCATGCATCTTCGTTACACTTCGTGAGCTCGTAACAACCATCGCGTGAGAACCAGGTTAGAATCTCACAGGGTGCTGTGGTAAAAAATCGGACATTTGCATCAACACAAATGGAAATCGATCACCTCATGAAATGAGAATGAGGCTTAAAATGGAACAGGTTCAGCATGTGGTTTAAACACGTAAGGGGACTAACTTAAGATATCCGGCCCTTATTGATGTTGACTGTACCCTTCCAAAACTCCAAATTAATTTCTGCAAACTAATTTTCTGATTTAAGAACGCAATGTACTGTAATAATTTGGCTTTGTATGTCACATTATGCCCTCTTTACTTAGTTATCGCCTCTTCTGCGGTTACATAAATGCACTGCTTATGTAATATTAATATTTTCACGCATTAAATTGATATGAAGTACACCGATAGCATGTTGTAACTAGAATGGGCACTCGGTAGAGCGCAAACCTTCGCCTACGCCACGTATTTTTTTCTGGCCATCTTCAAAGTGTGGGGCATAACATTCTCCAAATTTTGGTGTTAGTTTCATTGAAATCGGACCGGAACATCGTAATATTACATTTTTAGCCCGGTCTTGACCTCTTATTCAATTCAGCATGCAAACGTTCTTCTGGCATATAGTGCTTGGCAAAGAAAAACGTTTTTGACCTTTTCGTGACCTTGAATTTGACCTTTGACCCAATCACTCCCAAAAAGTAATCGGTTGTTCCTTGGGTCATGACCAATCATCCCACTAAATGTCATAAAAATCGGCTCAATTTACGTTTTGACCTTTTCGTGACCTTGACCTTGACCTTTGACCCAATCACTCCCAAAAATTAATCGATTGTTCCTTGGGTCATGACCAATCATCCCACTAAATTTCATAAAAATCGGCTCAATTTACGTTTTTGACCTTTTCGTGACCTTGACCTGGACCTTTGACCTTTGACCCAATCACTCCCAAAAAGTAATCGATTGTTCCTTGGGTCATGACCAATCATCCCACTAAATTTCATAAAAATCGGCGCAATTTACGTTTTTGACCTTTTCGTGACCTTGACCTTTGACCTTTGACCCAATCACTCCCAAAAAGTAATCGATTGTTCCTTGGGCCATGACCAATCATCCCACTAAATTTCATAAAAATCGGCTCAATGTACGTTTTTGACCTTTTCGTGATCTTGACCTTGACCTTTGACCTTTGACCCAATCACTCCCAAAAACTAATCAATTGTTCCTTGGGTCATGACCAATCATCCCACTAAATTTCATAAATATCGGCTCAGTTCTGTCTGAGTTATACGAAGTACAAACAAACATTTTGACCTTGACCTTTGACCTTTGACCCAATCACTCCCAAAAACTAATCGATTCTTCCTTGGGTCATGACCAATCATCCCACAAAATGTCATAAAAATCGGCTCAGTTTTGGCTCAGTTTTGACTGAGTTAGACGAAGTACAAACAAACAGACAGACATATTCACAAATAAATACACGGCGGGCAAAACATAACCTTCTGGCGAAGGTAATAACGGCATGGCTAGCAACAACACACATTACTATTGCCCCTTACACCATCTCCTTGACCTCCGTTAGAATCATAATGAAGCTTTACTGTAGAATGGTGTTGAAAAGAATACAGCTGAGAGGGGGCGGGGGGTGCTCTGATGCATTTGGGACATTACTCAATTATTATTTTTTTTAAACTACAGGGGGCGTTGATAAGCTTATGATGAGGTCAAGGGGGTGTTGGGAGGATTATGATCAGGTTCAGGGGAGGTTTGTTCAAAAAAAGGCTGAGAACCACTATTGTAGAATCTTGATGAATGCCCATAGAGAATGTCCACTCCACTCTCCTTTCTACACAGACACCCGTGTAAATCCAAGTTGACATTGATGATGACGGCCAATACACAATATACCTACAGTACTTCTCCAGTAGCCTCGCGCACCATCCTACGTACTTCCGGCAAGAGGTACGTCTGGTACCTGTTTTCTGTGGAGCGATGTTGAGCGGCAGAATTTGGCCGGTGTTCTGACAAACGATATATTGTAATTTTTTCCTACGGTAGGATGTTCTGTCAGGTCTGTTAAACGGTCCTACATTGCCAAAGATAGACGTC